>NW_027456832.1:35000-212500 GCF_040206685.1 Ascaphus truei
TTTATTGAAGATGCATCATAGCAACAGCTACAAAAAAAGGTCCTCTGACGCGTTTCATGCCTAAGTGGCGCTTTATCAAAGAGTAATCTGTGTTCCAACCATAGTCCCTTTAAATAGCAGCTCCAATGAAGAGGTGAATTCGCGCCTAAACCAGCCAATCAAGTCAGCTGGTGTAGAGTCTCCGTAGCAAGCTACGGAAGCCTCATAGGGAAAAAAGACCTCTGCCTTAGAAGCAGCAAAGCCCGGAAATACATAGATGTAATGAATGAAAAAAACAAAACAGCTCAATCATATTCCAAATGACACCTATGCTAACAGAACATAGATGACACGAAAACACAAAATAAACAACGAAAACCTGTGAGTTAAAAATGGAGAATATATAAACAATGAAAAAGAAATATATAAAAAAAAAACATATCTATTATGTGTGACTAATGAGTAAAAAAAGTAAATAAAGCAGAACACATTCCGTACAGTAATAACCCCCAGTGACTAAAAACTAAACCCTAAACAAACACCAATTCATATATATATAATCATAAAAGTGCATATGTGTGTATATATATATATATATATATATATATATATATATATATATATATATATATATATATATATATATATATTATTATATATATTATTATTATTAAAACGCCATCTCCCAAATGATCTCCGAGATTTCTGGGCCCATTCAAAATATTAGAAAAGATTAACCCAGTAGCTTACCGTCTTGACCTGCCTCCCACCATGAGGATCCCTTCCGTGTTTCACGCTTCCCTTCTTAAGCCTTTTATTCAAAGTACTCATTTTTCTGTTCCCTCCCGGAAACCCAATCCAGTCTCCACCCTGGGACAACAGGAGTACGAGGTCCAATCCCTCATTGATTCCCGCTGGTAAAAAAACAAACTCCAGTTCCTGGTCCACTGGAAGGGCTATGGTCCGGAAGAACGTTCATGGGTACCAGCACGTCATATTCATGCCCCAAGATTACTCCGACAATTCCATCAGAAGTTTCCGTTCAAACCTTGGTTGGATCGCTCGGAGATCGATCCTCAAGGGGGGGATACTGTGACGGTTCAGGGGATTCCTTCCCCTTCTTTCTCTCCCTCTGTCCCCTCTCTGGCCAATCTCTCTGCTTTTACCCACTTCTGTCCCGCTCCGTCAACCTCTCTCACTGCCCCATTACCTCAGCGCATGCCCCGCAGGTCGCGCGCACCCGCGCGGTCCCTGAGCCCCTGCGGCAACACTCCCCGCTCCCAGTCACTCCCTGTGCCCGCTGCCTGTACCTCACCTCCGGTGGCGGTCCCGTCTGGTCCTCTGCTCCCCTCCACTGGGATGCCCGCGGCACGGCGCTCCATGCGGCTGGTCACGCAGCCTGTGCGTGCGCACCCTCGGCTTACAGAGGGCACGCGCACACGCTCCTCTAAGCCCTGTCACGCTCCTGACTCCTCCCCCCATTCCTTGCAGGCGATCTCACTCTCTGACCCTTCTGTCACCTCTTCTTCTCTCCCTGACCTATCCTTGTTGTCTCCCACTTCTCTCTCTGCTCCTCCCCTCTCCTATTGTTGTGTCTCCCTTTATAATCCCTGTCTGTCCTCTCTATCGTCGCTCTGCATAGTTCCTGTTTCCGTGTGTGCTGACCTATGCTGTGCTCCCTCTATGTCCCTGCTGTATCCTGCTCCTGTGTTTACTTTGGATTTCCCTGGCTTTGACCCCTGCTTGTCCTGGACTACCCTGCTCTCTGTACCCCTTGAACCTTGCTACGAACTCGACCTTGCTGACCTCTGGAATCCTTGGACCTGGCTTTGTACCCTGACTACTCTACTCTCTGGACCCCTGAACATTGGCACACGGACACAACCATTCTTAAGCTTAACCCTACAAGACGTTGCAAGTACCTTAACCACTCTCTCAACAGGCCCAGCAACGCTATACTGTACCACACTCCGGGCTTGCTCCCACTGCTGTGGGTGTGTGGTGTAACACCGTTCCCACCTCAGTACTGGGGTCTTGCCAGGTCTGTGGGCATACAGGCGTGACAGTTCTCCAGTTTTGCCTTGTTTTTTTCAGCTGGACGACTTTGATATATGGCTTCATAAATGTCCCTTATCATGATTTAAATACCCACTATCTTGGTTAAGGACAGCATGCGGTTATTTGCTAAACTCTCACAGCTGCAAATCTGGGGATAACCTGTATGAAAGCATTGTAGCCGATGCACAGTATAAATTAGACAAATTGTGTAGCTTGCGATAGGTTTTCTTTTCCTTAATAAATATGGTGATTTTTTTTATTTGACTTTGTTACTGTTCTCAAGCCAGAAGACTTTAGTAACTCACCCTATAACCAAAAATATAAATAAGAATATTTTAAACATTTTATAAGTTTTTTTTTGTTTTAATAAAAAAAACTTCTATCCATCCAAAGGTCTTTTGAGGTCGCTCACTCATCAGAACAGCGGTTTATACACAATTACAAGTAGAAAAGGTGGAGAGTGAACCCCAAGTGTCCTGCGCTCTAACTGGTGCAATTTCTTGTTTGTGTTGAAAGTATGCCGCCTCTATATATAGAAATGTAGGCAATGATGTTGCAGATTAAAGAAATAAATGGATAAAGTCCAGAAGGGGGGGGGGGGGGAGGTATGGTTGCTATGAAGCCACGGTGGGGGGGCCGATTAGCAGAATATAGATAGAGGCAGGAGAAGAAGCCCTGATGGGAGCCTCTCTCATGAACTCACGGCAGTCTATATCTGCTGCCCTTACCCGACCTGGTCACCTCGCCGCTCGTCTCTCGTCGCTGTCCCCGCTTCAACGAATATCCCACAGGGTGGATGTCATCTAGCAGCCTCTCAGGGACAGGAGCCCACCGTCTGCGTACGTCCTCTTCGCCTCTCACCGCTCCACGGGTGCTCCGTGCGGTGTATGGCGTTCTCCCCCTGTAGCTCCAGGCAGGTCCCAGCAGGCCGTGCGCTCCGGCACTGCTGACGCTCGGGAACTGACGTCAGACGCTGGGAGGGATCGTAGAATCCCATGCAACAGGATTGCCAGCGTGCTCCAGCCGGATAGGTAGAAATAGTAGTGTAGAAAGGTGGCGGTCACTGCAGAAACGGAGCTCAGTCAGGATACAATAAAATCAGCTTTATTTCACGGTGCTGCACATTACAGAGAGACCATCTCTGACGCGTTTCGTCTCGTAGCAGAGACTTTATCAAAGAGTACAATCTCTCAACATAGCAGGGTATCTAAATAGGCCGCCCTTGATCATCATTGGTTAGAACACTAATGAGCCACAGTAGTGGGTGGTGACCTTGATTACACTATGAAAAACCATGAATGAACCGGGCAGTATACAATAGAACACCTGCATTGGATGGAATTAACACACATGCAGAAAATTAAAACAAAAAACCACTAATAACATATTAAAAACAAAGAAAACAAAAGTAACATGTAGCATCCGTATGAGTAATTGTATAAACATATCACATCATGTAATGGAGGCAATACCCTTGCGGAGGAATATAGATGCTAAGGACATTGAAATAATACATTATAACATGCCTCTAATTTGAAAGATAAACAATGTATAAACAATCTCAAAGAATGAAATATACACATCCCAAATACATGAGACTACATATAAATAGCATTAAGTCCATATAGGTACATATATGAAAAAAAGGGGAGTTAGTGTGTGTGGATGTAGGTTATAGACCGATGTACTTTATCGAATACACACTCCCAACACTCCCCACGTGATCAACCCTGGAGGAAGTGTTTTAACTCCCAATCCAGGTTGATGCCATGTGGATGGAGAGTGTTGAGAGTGTATATCCAATACATCTCCTGTTTGTTTAGAACATTCTCTCTGTTGCCACCTCTGGCATGGATTGGTATGTGTTCGATTGCTGAAAATGTAAAATTATTAATACCACCATTGGGGCATAGGGCAAAATGCCTTGCCACTGGATGATCAAGATTCTTCTTTTTTATCAGACGTACATGTTCAGCTATTCTGACTTTGAGGGGCCTGGTAGTACGCCCCACATATTGATGTCCGCAACCGCAGTACAGAACGTATACAACATAGCAGATATTGCAATTTAGAAAATTTTTAATAAAATACTTTCTAATCTTGGTGTTGTATGTAATGTATTTGGTTGCGCGTGCATACTGGCACATGGAGCATTTCCCACATTTGAAAAAAACAGTTGGTATACTTTTTACTTTAGGAAATTTGGATCTAGTATCGAACATACTGGGGGATAGATGAAACGCTAAAGTGTTCGCTTTACGGTAAGTGAATCTTGGTCCCTTCTGTATGGCCGATTGTATATCCCTGTCTAGCAACAAAGTGTGCCAATGCTTTGATATGATGTTACAAATTTGTTGCGATTGAGCATTAAATGTTGATATAAAAAGTGGACTCTGTGGTTTTTTGTGACTTAGAGATAAATCCCTATCTCTTATCACTTTGTCCTGTTTCTTGGTGTTGCGTATAAGGGTATCTCTATCTAGGGCATCTGCTTTAGTAAAAGCTGCTGATATGTCTTTTGAAGCATAACCTCTGGCCAAAAATCTGTCAGACATCTCTTTAGCTCTAAGTAGGAAAACCTCATTGTCTGAGCAGAGTCTTTTTAGTCTGACAAATTGAGCCCCTGGAATGTTCCTAATTAGAGAGCGGGGATGACAACTATGTGCATTAAGCAACATGTTCCTCGAATTTGGTTTCCTATAGATGTCCGTCTGTATTGTCATATGCTCGTCAATGTACAGGAACAAATCTAAATAATTAATATGATGAATATTGTGCTCAAAAGTGAATTTTAAATTGAAAGTGTTGGTGTTTAGATAATCAATGAAAGAAAGAAGTGAGTGCTCATCACCTTTCCAAATTAGGATCAGATCGTCAATATATCTCTTGTAGTAGATGATATGTTGACGAAAAGAATTGTCACTGTGATAAATAAAACGTGATTCCCAAAAGCCCATAAACAAATTAGCATATGATGGTGCAAAGCTCGTGCCCATAGCAGTGCCCATTTTCTGTAAATAAAAAAGTGAATCAAACAGAAAATAATTGTGAGTGAGTAAGAATAGTATAGAATCTAATAAAAAAGTGCAATGTGATATAGATAAAGTGGATAAATCCAAGAAGTGACTGACAGCTTTAAGACCTTGTTCGTGTTGAATAATAGAATACAGGGAGGTCACATCCAACGTGACCCACCTGTATTCAGTGTGCCATGCAAGTTCCTGTACACTGACGAGGAAATCCGTCGTGTCTTTAATAAACGACGGCAGCTGAGAGACCAGAGGCTGCAAAAACCTGTCCACATACCGTGATAATCCATCTCCCCATTATTGCGAGCATTGGATCTTTGGGAGATGGATTATCACGGTATGTGGACAGGTTTGCTAATTTGTTTATGGGCTTTTGGGAATCACGTTTTATTTATCACAGTGACAATTCTTTTCGTCAACATATCATCTACTACAAGAGATATATTGACGATCTGATCCTAATTTGGAAAGGTGATGAGCACTCACTTCTTTCTTTCATTGATTATCTAAACACCAACACTTTCAATTTAAAATTCACTTTTGAGCACAATATTCATCATATTAATTATTTAGATTTGTTCCTGTACATTGACGAGCATATGACAATACAGACGGACATCTATAGGAAACCAAATTCGAGGAACATGTTGCTTAATGCACATAGTTGTCATCCCCGCTCTCTAATTAGGAACATTCCAGGGGCTCAATTTGTCAGACTAAAAAGACTCTGCTCAGACAATGAGGTTTTCCTACTTAGAGCTAAAGAGATGTCTGACAGATTTTTGGCCAGAGGTTATGCTTCAAAAGACATATCAGCAGCTTTTACTAAAGCAGATGCCCTAGATAGAGATACCCTTATACGCAACACCAAGAAACAGGACAAAGTGATAAGAGATAGGGATTTATCTCTAAGTCACAAAAAACCACAGAGTCCACTTTTTATATCAACATTTAATGCTCAATCGCAACAAATTTGTAACATCATATCAAAGCATTGGCACACTTTGTTGCTAGACAGGGATATACAATCGGCCATACTGTACAGAAGGGACCAAGATTCACTTACCGTAAAGCGAACACTTTAGCGTTTCATCTATCCCCCAGTATGTTCGATACTAGATCCAAATTTCCTAAAGTAAAAAGTATACCAACTGTTTTTTTCAAATGTGGGAAATGCTCCATGTGCCAGTATGCACGCGCAACCAAATACATTACATACAACACCAAGATTAGAAAGTATTTTATTAAAAATTTTCTAAATTGCAATATCTGCTATGTTGTATACGTTCTGTACTGCGGTTGCGGACATCAATATGTGGGGCGTACTACCAGGCCCCTCAAAGTCAGAATAGCTGAACATGTACGTCTGATAAAAAAGAAGAATCTTGATCATCCAGTGGCAAGGCATTTTGCCCTATGCCCCAATGGTGGTATTAATAATTTTACATTTTCAGCAATCGAACACATACCAATCCATGCCAGAGGTGGCAACAGAGAGAATGTTCTAAACAAACAGGAGATGTATTGGATATACACTCTCAACACTCTCCATCCACATGGCATCAACCTGGATTGGGAGTTAAAACACTTCCTCCAGGGTTGATCACGTGGGGAGTGTTGGGAGTGTGTATTCGATAAAGTACATCGGTCTATAACCTACATCCACACACACTAACTCCCCTTTTTTTCATATATGTACCTATATGGACTTAATGCTATTTATATGTAGTCTCATGTATTTGGGATGTGTATATTTCATTCTTTGAGATTGTTTATACATTGTTTATCTTTCAAATTAGAGGCATGTTATAATGTATTATTTCAATGTCCTTAGCATCTATATTCCTCCGCAAGGGTATTGCCTCCATTACATGATGTGATATGTTTATACAATTACTCATACGGATGCTACATGTTACTTTTGTTTTCTTTGTTTTTAATATGTTATTAGTGGTTTTTTGTTTTAATTTTCTGCATGTGTGTTAATTCCATCCAATGCAGGTGTTCTATTGTATACTGCCCGGTTCATTCATGGTTTTTCATAGTGTAATCAAGGTCACCACCCACTACTGTGGCTCATTAGTGTTCTAACCAATGATGATCAAGGGCGGCCTATTTAGATACCCTGCTATGTTGAGAGATTGTACTCTTTGATAAAGTCTCTGCTACGAGACGAAACGCGTCAGAGATGGTCTCTCTGTAATGTGCAGCACCGTGAAATAAAGCTGATTTTATTGTATCCTGACTGAGCTCCGTTTCTGCAGTGACCGCCACCTTTCTACACTACTATACACAATTACAGACTAAAGCTGCATTATTGCAATCCCTGCTCTCTGATTGGTTAAAATTCCATGCATTATTCATTTACTAATGCCCGGAAGTTTTGCAGCTTGCAATGAGTTTTTTCCAATGTGTTTATTTCCAGCCAATGTTCAAACAATCCATGAGGAGCATATAAGGGGAAAGAAGACAAAGAAAACACACAATATAAGTGCAGATGTATGGACAATAAAATGTGGCATGTAGTATAGTCTTGGCTCGTATGTCCAACCTACTCACAAGATGTAGATGAATAAAATGCAGTTTGCAATTAGGGCTGCTACCCGTGTGGAATGAATGCAGTCAGGATCCCCCCTCAGAGGCACACTCAGCGGTATGATGGTATATAGGAGATGAGAAAATGCTACATAGCGCGATCAGGCTGATAGACAAAATCTTTATGTAAAAAGAATATAAAATGCGCACTTACAATGTGCAAGATAAAAACAAGCATTTATCACTAAGTGAAAACGAAGGGTCACCGCACTGCTCACTGCCTCCCCTGGATTCTCCAAGCTTCCCCCACTCGCAGTCTGTTGTCGGAGCTTGTTCTGTTGCACCCGTCAGAGCGTGTGACGTCACGGCTGCAGGGCTGGTGAACTACGGATCGCCTTCAGGATCAGAAAGGTACCATTCAACGCGTTTTGCACAGTCTGAATAGACTGTATACGGCTTCGTCAGGAGTGTATGTATTGGTATATTTGGATCCTCTATATACCCCTTCACATGTCAATTAAGCAATTAAACGATTTGCTAAGATGATGTACTCAGCTATTATTGCGTTTAAATCTACTTATTGTGAACAAACAGGGGACAATATATTAAATACAAACAGGCTACAAAAAGCGTGCAATAACATTAATGGCTTACAGAATGCAGTATACATAGGACAAAAGTTATGAACCGTCATTTAGAAGTTTCCAAATGTACTTGATGTAATTAGATTATATAGAGAAGAGGAATGGGCAATTCAATAGGATCTTATTAAATTATTTAACAGGTGGAGACATATATGTCAGTAATCCCTAATGAGCAGGATAGCCGGACATTTAACTACACACATTTGATTACTAGTTAGTATATGCTTATCTATAATGAAAAAAGGGGCAATTATAAATGGCTATGATAGGATTCAAAGGGCAGAAGTTGCAGGTATCAAGGGAAGCTTGAAAGATGTATCACTTCAAATACATACATATACCTGTAATTAGGGCATTATATATCATCTTAATTGGTCATGAAAAGAGATTTCCATATAATTTTCATTTACAACAAATGTAAGATTTTTTCATATGAGAAGAGTGAAAATATTTCCAAGTATTGCAGGTAGGACAAGACAAAAAATTGTCTTTAATCCCTAAAATGTGTATTTATATGTGTGCAAAAAAGTGTATAATGATATTTATATAAGTGCTTAAATGTGTGTGTGTATAAATGTTATAATAAATTATTAGGAGAAAATTACGTTTCATTTACATAGACATCAAACATTACTGGACATTCTTGGTACATAATAATCATAACAAATAGTCTACAATAAGATTGAATGGAAATATCACATAATATTCATTGAGATTAAATAGAAATATCATACTAATTCAAAACATGGTGACATTAGCTATTGGGAGATATAACTATACGGATAAAGTTATACGGATGTATTTAAAAAACACACAAGTTGCTGGTACGAAAGGAAAACAGGAAAAAACAGAAAGGAACATCATTAGATACGGCCACATTTTCATATCACAAAAGGTGCAAGGTCTATTTCTGCATTTAGGCCTCTAGGGGTAAGTGTGTTAAGGCGATGGATCCAGAATGTCTCCCTTTTGAGCAATTCTGATCCCCTATCTCCTCCCCTCCAATGTGGTAATACATGTCCATGACGTCATTTCCGGGGGAAGTCCTGCCCTCCGATAGGTCCTGTCTTCAGTAGCTGTTCCTCAAACTGGAGATCTCGGCATCTCATCCAGGCGCATGCGCGAGCGCATATCCGGCATCCCTCCTCTGGCTACTGACGTCATCCTGCAGAGGCGTGTTCTCCATACGATCCGTCTGTCCCACGATGTCTTGCTGCATAGCCATGCCCTTTAGGTGGGCAGCAAGCATGTAGTGGTACATAAGGGAGGAGAGAAAGAAAAGCCACTTTAAGAAGCAGAAATTTAAAAAAGTTGTATCAGACTATAAAGAAAATTCAAAACCACAAACTGGATATACAGCTCACTAGAGTAATTGTGTAATGTTTAAATGGGTGTGCCCATAAACGCCTAGTGTGACGTTGTGTGCAGCTGATGAGCTAATAATAGTAGATTGACAGAAAATTGGAGAGCAGAAGCATATTAGTACCTCGGCTATCCAACTAGTAGCTCATTTGTCAAATGCACTCCTGGGCGGTTAAAACTTAACATTTAATAAGTATCTAGCTAAAATAAAATCTACATAAAAAGTAATTATTACAGTATATACACACAATGTACTTATAAAGGAAGGGTGCTGGGAAGGTAGGGTTGGACTCAAGGTATATAGCACACATGAAATTTTCCTCAATTTGTTCAAGGCAAAATAGGCTAATTAACACCTGGAGTTACCTATTATTTTAGGACATAGAATCTCAGAATGACCACCACTACTTGGACTGTAATACCTATTTTGACATACATATGCTGTGCGGCATCAAGCGTAGCATACCGATCAAGCCAACCTGTAATTGTAAAATGTAGCACCAAACAGTGATATGCCTGGATTAATATACTACTGTTCTAAATAAATGAAAACATAATATTAACACTGTAGGTACAACACAATCGCAGGTTGGTGGTACGTGGATTGATTCTACGCAAGATGACGATAACATGCACAGCATATGGATCAATAAAATATAGCTAATGCAGAATATAGTTGTCACCAAAATCAACTGTGGCTAAACACTTTGCTGAGATAAATGAAAACAGCACATAAATATGACTGTGGTGTATGGACATGCGGTCTGGATCTGACAATGCTAGTGAATCAATGTCTTCAGTGCAGCAATCTGCATCATACAATGCTGGTAGATCAATGTATCCAGTACACAATACTAAGCCTTCATACATAAATATTAGCGCTGAGACTGCAGTTTGCCATGTATAGAACACACAGTGTGAAAGCCAGTATTAATGAATCAATGTATCCAGTGCATAGCAATGAACCGTCTAGCATACCTAATAATAGTAGCACTGAGACTGCAATTGCCATAAACAGAGCCCACAGTGTGGAAGCCAACAGCAGAGACAAAGCAAATAGCTAATAAAATAAGTCTGTAGCAGAGACAGGAGATACAATGTACCAACGATACCCGGCTCCCAATAGTCCCTCCCTGATAACGTCACCACGCCGAACGCTGAATTACTAACAGTCCACTACTTATAGCCCATACCCCAGGTGCAGTCATTTCGAAATCGTCCGGTTTTCCTCACTGATGGCTGGTTGTACTGCGCATGCGCGCGCATGTCCGTGACGTCATTTCCAGGGGAAGTCCTGCCCTCCGATAGGTCCTGTCTTCAGTAGCTGTTCCTCAAACTGGAGATCTCGGCATCCCATCCAGGCGCATGCGCGAGCGCATATCCGGCGTCCCTCCTCTGGCTACTGACGTCATCCTGCAGAGGCGTGTTCTCCATACGATCCGTCTGTCCCACGATGTCTTGCTGCATAGCCATGCCCATTAGGTGGGCAGCAAGCATGTAGTGGTACATAATGGAGGAGAGAAAGAAAAGCCACTTTAAGAAGCAGAAATTTTAAAAAGTTGTATCAGACTATAAAGAAAATTCAGTTTATAACTGGACGAAACAGGACAGACGCCCAAGATTCACCAATAAAGGGAAATCTAATCAGAGAGAGGAAGCACAGACGAGCGATTCAGAAGCAAGCACCTCCACAGATGGGGTTAATCCCCAAGCTGCAGGACAAAAGGCTTTTTTAGGAAGGGGCAAAGATCAAAAACAACAAAAGCGAGACAAAAAAACAGGAGGGGGGGACGTAATCCCAAGAACACCACCCGGTGCTGAGGCCGCACCCACGATGAATACTGATAACATAGTAATTAACCTATCTGACTATTCCATTTCAGAAATGGAATGACGTGTTTTGGCTAAAGGCCCATCGTTTGTTCCTACCACCTTCCCTAAGAGGTTTGAGGTAGAAGTTGAGTTATTTAAATTGGAAAGGAAACTAAACCTTAAATCCTTTTTTCTCAACAGAGCGGATGGTCAGCAGCAGCAGCCACTAACTGATGTACAGGTACCTGACACTACAAGAGTGATTTGTAAGTTGAACTCTAAGTTCATACCACCAGTTAAGAATCCCTCTGTACAGGTATTTATGAATATGGTGAAAAATTATGTTAATCATTATTTTAAAACACACCATAAGACATATCATAATCTTACAAAGAACAAAGAAAGCTGCTCGCTGTGAGCTTACTCTGTGATGCACCAATTTACCACATAAACTATGTAATTAAGGGGTTAAAAGCATTGGTCTCCCGTGGCAGTGACTGACTGAGTGGGTGGGTCACTGACTGACTGGGTGGGTGGAACGAGAATAGAACAGGGAAACCCGGGCGCTACCTGGAACTAGATAGGAGTTAGAATGGGGTATATTATCCACCTTGAGAGTGGGCAAGGTGTCCCTCTGTTGCTGTTCCTCCTGCGACTCAAACCCCAAAGGAGGATCTACCCAGGATCCTTCAAAGATACAGGAAATAGAAAAAGGGGGGATGGGGGAGCACAGGTGGAATCATATATACTCTGGACTCAGATGTGTAAGACTCTGAGCTGCTGGTGTGGGTGGTATAAATCTATGTATAATCTCAAACACTCACACGGCCTTGTGCAAATGCGTGTGCATCAAGGTATCTTTACGTCCTATGTTCTTTTCTTTAAGGGTCTCGTCTGTGCTTTTCCTTCTTCGTTGGTGTAGATCTGTTTCTTTTGTTCTGAAGTACTTCACCTCTCGTCCGGACTGGTTCTTCTATTTCTTGTATTCGTTGTTTCCCTCGGAATTAAAGAACACAGGTTCAGCGACAAAGAGATAGCATGCAAAGGGGACAATCTAGGTGGGGGGTAATCTATGAGGTAGACGGTATATAATCAAACACTCACACGGACATGTGTGGGTGTACTCAAGGGCTAAGGTATCTTTTGGTTCCCTGAATTGGTCTCACTGTTCCAAATAGTAAGTGATTGATAATAAAATATTGTTACTCACACGGCCAAGTGTGAGTGCACACTTGGAAAGGTATCTTTGGTTAGTCCTGATGTCTTGTGTTGTAGAATTTCTAGCCGCTCCTGTTCTGGATTCCTAGCTCCCCGGTGGGTAAATAAGAATATAAGTCCAAGGATACCGGGCAGAAACTTTATTAAAGTAATAAACAATTGAACAAAATAAAATGTTAAAAACAAGGGTATATAACAAGCCCTCCGCTTGCTCAACTCGTGGGCTGCGGTAGGGGAAGGGGTGGGAGGCCCGTCTTTGGGATATTCAGCAGTCTCGTGGTGCTACAGCCGCTCGCTCCGCGTCCGGATGGAGCTCTGTACTTCCCTGTTCCTGCTCCCAACGGTGGCCGCAAAGTGTCAAAGTAGTGGGGGGATTTTGAGCAACGCGTTTCGCCCTATGGACTACGGAGCCTGAGGAAGCCCATAGGGCGAAACGCGTTGCTCAAAATCCCCCCACTACTTTGACACTTTGCGGCCACCGTTGGGAGCAGGAACAGGGAAGTACAGAGCTCCATCCGGACGCGGAGCGAGCGGCTGTAGCACCACGAGACTGCTGAATATCCCAAAGACGGGCCTCCCACCCCTTCCCCTACCGCAGCCCACGAGTTGAGCAAGCGGAGGGCTTGTTATATACCCTTGTTTTTAACATTTTATTTTGTTCAATTGTTTATTACTTTAATAAAGTTTCTGCCCGGTATCCTTGGACTTATATTCTTATTTACCCACCGGGGAGCTAGGAATCCAGAACAGGAGCGGCTAGAAATTCTACAACACAAGACATCAGGACTAACCAAAGATACCTTTCCAAGTGTGCACTCACACTTGGCCGTGTGAGTAACAATATTTTATTAATACATAGTGGACAGACAGAGCCCCTGTAGATAGCACTCTGTTTCTGTATGAATTGGTGATTTATTTAAAATAACTTTATTAATTGACAATATCGTTAAAATATTGGGGTTTAAAACAATGATTAAATGATGCCAAGTCTGGCTAACTCTATGGATAGGTGTATCCAGAGGAGTATACAATGGTGTATTAATGCCCAGTGTTAGGGTAATTCACTGGCCCTAGTGTTCCTCATATGGAGAGAATGGGCTAGAGTTCTTGTAATGAAAGTAGCGGCTGTGTGGACCACAGATGTAGTGCCCCAGTATTGAAATACTAGTAGGAGCACTAGTTGATTGGACCTGTACTTAGCTGCTTTTGGGCTGCAGCTAATGGTACATTATAGACTTGTGTATACAGATCTAGGTCTATGTGCACTTATTATGAGTTTTTAACACCAGCATGTGTGGGTGGTGGTATTTTAATACAAGTGTGTGATACTTAACACGTGTACATCCCAAGTGTGTAATAACAGGGCTAGAATAGACATTAGTATTAGTTTTGCAATACTGGTAAGTTAGTGGCACTGCTGTAAATTCTGTATATACATATACCTAATTAACAGCTGAGTACTGCTCCTTTTAGGATATTAATATCGGTCTATTATGAAAGACCTTTCCCTAGTTGGTGTAGTGCTCTTCATATGTGGTAATGGTCTGGCACTCCAGAGGTTAATTGCTGGATTGGTTGCCGTTTTGCTCAATGTGTATGCCCCTTTAAGCTAAATGCTGTGTTTGGGGATTAGCATTCAGGCTTCCTGCATTTGTACTGTGATTTACTGCCAGATATTCTCTGTGCTTTACTGATGTGTGACTGCTAAGATCGTAGGATCTTTCAGCAGTCCATTACTGTGCACGGGCTGAGACACGCTGACTCTTTGAATCTCTCTGAGTCAGTGTACATGAACTCAGGCTCTGCTCGTGCACGTGGTCACGTGTTTGCCGACGCGCGCGTTTCGCGAGTGCTTTGTCAAGGCTAAGGTAATCAGTGTGAGTAACAATATTTTATTATCAATCACTTACTATTTGGAACAGTGAGACCAATTCAGGGAACCAAAAGATACCTTAGCCCTTGAGTACACCCACACATGTCCGTGTGAGTGTTTGATTATATACCGTCTACCTCATAGATTACCCCCCACCTAGATTGTCCCCTTTGCATGCTATCTCTTTGTCGCTGAACCTGTGTTCTTTAATTCCGAGGGAAACAACGAATACAAGAAATAGAAGAACCAGTCCGGACGAGAGGTGAAGTACTTCAGAACAAAAGAAACAGATCTACACCAACGAAGAAGGAAAAGCACAGACGAGACCCTTAAAGAAAAGAACATAGGACGTAAAGATACCTTGATGCACACGCATTTGCACAAGGCCGTGTGAGTGTTTGAGATTATACATAATTTATACCACCCACACCAGCAGCTCAGTCTTACACATCTGAGTCCAGAGTATATATGATTCCACCTGTGCTCCCCCATCTCCCCTTTTTCTATTGACTGGGTGGGTGACTGGGTAGGTGGGTTGCTGTGTGGGTGACTGGCCCCAATACATTTTAAAAAGACCCCAATATATTTTAAAAGAACCCTTACCTCCTCAATACATATTCAAAATACACCCGTCAGCCCAATACATATAAAATTCAGACTTACCTTGGAGATGGTGTCAGGAGGGACGGCAGTGGATGCGGAGGTGGGGGCAGTGGATGCGGAGGGGGGGGGGCAGTGGATGCGGAGGGGGGGGCAGTGGATGCGATGGGGGGGAAGTGGATGCCTAGGGGGGGGGGGGCAGTGGATGCGATGGGGGGGAAGTGGATGCGGAGAGGGGGGGGAGTGGATGCGGATGGGGGACAGTGGAAGCGGGGGGCAGTGGATGCGGAGGGGGGGCAGTGGATGCGGAGGGGGGGGGGACAGTGGACGCGGAGGGGGCCAGTGGATGCGGAGGGGGGGGCCAGTGGACGCTGAGGGGGGGAGCAGTGGATGTGGAGGGGGGCAGTGGCGCACAGACCGTGGGACCACCGCAACCGTCTCCCCAAACATCCCCCCGCTCAAACAGCTGCCAGCGGTAATCGGGAATGGGGGGGAGAGGGGGAGCGGCAGCCGCACGGCCATGGCCAACGTGCCTGACCCATATACACACACACACACACACACACACACACACACACATACACACACACGAGGAGGAGGCCAATCACATATATATATACACATATACACACACACACACACAAGGAGGAGGCCAATCACATATATATACACATATACACACACATACACACAGAGGATGCCGGTGGGGGCGATAGATTGGAACCGCTGTAGCCGGTAGGAGAGTGAGGAGGAGAGCAGGACTGAGAGGAGAGCGGATGGGGGAGAGGGAGGCAAGCAAAACAAGGCCTGCCTGCTACTCTCTCCCTCTCCAACGCCTCACCCATCTCCTCAGGGCACCCAGAATGTTTCTGTTAGGTGGCCCCTCTGCTGCACGTGGCTGGGGTCTTCTCCCCAGCCATGAGAAGCAGCAGCAGCACTTTGCTGCATCCCTCTCCTCCTCACACACCTCATCCTCCTTCTCATACAAATCCTTCTCCAACGTCTCCCCCTCCCCACAGACCTTCTTCTCCCCCTCCCCACAGACTTTCTTCTCCCCCTCCCCACAGAATTTCTTCTCCCCCTCCCCACAGACCTTCTTCTCCCCCTCCCCACAGACCTTCTTCTCCCCCTCCCCACAGACCTTCTTCTCCCCCTCCCCACAGACTTTCTTCTCCCCCTCCCCACAGAATTTCTTCTCCCCCTTCCCACAGACCTTCTTCTCCCCCTCCCCACAGACCTTCTTCTCCCCCTCCCCACAGACCACCTTCTCCCCCTCCCCACGTACCACCTTCTCCCCCTCCCCACGTACCACCTTCTTCTCCCCCTCACCACGTACCACCTTCTTCTCCCCCTCCCCACGTACCACCTTCTTCTCCCCCTCCCCACGTACCACCTTCTTCTCCCCCTCCCCACGTACCACCTTCTTCTCCCCCTCCCCACGTACCACCTTCTTCTCCCCCTCCCCACGTACCACCTTCTTCTCCCCCTCCCCACGTACCACCTTCTTCTCCCCCTCCCCACAGACTTTCTTCTCCCCCTCCCCACAGAATTTCTTCTCCCCCTCCCCACAGACCTTCTTCTCCCCCTCCCCACAGACCTTCTTCTCCCCCTCCCCACAGACCTTCTTCTCCCCCTCCCCACAGACCACCTTCTCCCCCTCCCCACGTACCACCTTCTCCCCCTCCCCACGTACCACCTTCTTCTCCCGCTCACCACGTACCACCTTCTTCTCCCCCTCCCCACGTACCACCTTCTTCTCCCCCTCCCCACGTACCACCTTCTTCTCCCCCTCCCCACGTACCACCTTCTTCTCCCCCTCCCCACGTACCACCTTCTTCTCCCCCTCCCCACGTACCACCTTCTTCTCCCCCTCCCCACGTACCACCTTCTTCTCCCCCTCCCCACGTACCACCTTCTTCTCCCCCTCCCCACGTACCACCTTCTTCTCCCCCTCCCCACGTACCACCTTCTTCTCCCCCTCCCCACGTACCACCTTCTTCTCCCCCTCCCCACGTACCACCTTCTTCTCCCCCTCCCCACGTACCACCTTCTTCTCCCCCTCCCCACGTACCACCTTCTTCTCCCCCTCCCCACGTACCACCTTCTTCTCCCCCTCCCCACGTACCACCTTCTTCTCCCCCTCCCCACGTACCACCTTCTTCTCCCCCTCCCCACGTACCACCTTCTTCTCCCCCTCCCCACGTACCACCTTCTTCTCCCCCTCCCCACGTACCACCTTCTTCTCCCCCTCCCCACGTACCACCTTCTTCTCCCCCTCCCCACGTACCACCTTCTTCTCCCCCTCCCCACGTACCACCTTCTTCTCCCCCTCCCCACGTACCACCTTCTTCTCCCGCTCCCCACGTACCACCGTCTTCTCCCCCTCCCCACGTACCACCGTCTTCTCCCCCTCCCCCCGTACCACCGTCTTCTCCCCCTCCCCACGTACCACCTTCTTCTCCCCCTCCCCCCGTACCACCTTCTTCTCCCACTCCCCCCGTACCACCTTCTTCTCCCACTCCCCCCGTACCACCTTCTTCCCCCCCTCCCCACGTACCACCTTCTTCCCCCCCTCCCCACGTACCACCTTCTTCCCCCCCTCCCCACGTACCACCTTCTTTTCCCCCTCCCCACGTACCTTTTTCTCCCATACCTTCTCCTCACGCATTTTTCCACCCACCTCACCACACTCCTTCCACTCCTCACACATATACACCACTTTCAACCAGTCATCGTCCTCCTCCTCCCCCTCCCTCTCCTCACTCACCTCCCTCGCCTCACTCACCTCCCTCGCCTCACTCACCTCCCTCGCCTCACTCATCTCCCTCGCCTCACTCACCTCCCTCGCCTCACTCACCTCCCTCGCCTCACTCGCCTCACTCATCTCCCTCGCCTCACTCACCTCTCTCGCCTCACTCACCTCCCTCGCCTCACTCACCTCCCTCGCCTCACTCACCTCTCTCTCCTCAAACACCTCCCTCTCCTCACACACCTCCCCCTCAACCACCCATTCCTCACACATCCGCTGCTCCAACACCTCCTCTTCCATAGATGACTTGGCTCCTGGGGTACTGCGGCGGGATCCGGATGGTGAGGGAATGAACGCCTCCACCTCCGTGTACTCCACTTCCTGCAGGAGATACAAAGTGTTTGTAACCAGCGGCAGTGATACTCTGTATCGCAAGAGCTCCTGTGCCACTTGGGGCAGGAAACGCATCGCCGAGCCATATAACACGCACAGCAAAGCCATTGCTTGCCTCTCTGGCACTGAAGGGGTTAAATCACAGAACCATTTATATCATTTGAAAAACCATTGATAAACTGTGTGCATTGTACGTCATTGTATTGTCCGTTATTAGCGGATCCCTCGTTTTTCTGTCCTGTTCCCGCTGAAGAGTTTGGAAAATGATGCTGCAGATGGACATTAGCTGATGTGTCCCTATGATAATCCCCTCTCCCTGTCACACACAGTTACACTCGGCTATAAGATGAGAAAGCTCTGCACCTCTTCCTCTGACTCCTTACATCTACAGCTTGGGGGTCCTCATCTTCTCTCCCCTGAGTACCGGCTCCCCCTATTCCCCCATCCCCAGTACCCCCTAATACTCCCACCCCCAGGCCCAATACCCCCTAACACCCTCCTCCCCAGACCCAATACCCCCTAACACCCTCCTCCCCAGGCCCAGTACTCCCAAATACCCCCCTCCCACGGCTCAACCATTAGTGTGTATGTTACTGTCTGATAGTTACTGTGTGTGTGTAACCATTAGTGTGTGTGTGTCGGAGTGAGTGCGTGCGTGATACTGTCTGATAGTTACTGTGTGTGCGTGTGTAATTAACCATTAGTGTGTGTGTATCGGAGTGAGTGTTACTGTCTGATCGTTACTGTGTGTGTATGTAATCATTAGTGTGTGTGTATCAGAGTGAGTGTTACTGTCTGATCGTTACTGTGTGTGCGTGTGTATATAACCATTAGTGTGTGTGTATCGGAGTGAGTGTGTGTTACTATCTGATCGTTACTGTGTGTGTATGTAATCATTAGTGTGTGTGTATCAGAGTGTGTGTTACTGTCTGATAGTCACTGTGTGTGTGTTTGTAAATCATAATGAGAAATGGATTTTGTCTTATATCACAGTGTGTGTCTGTGCTAAGCTGCCGTATTGTGGCTGTGTTTGTACAAGTGTATCAATCTGTTAGTGCTATTTTAGTGTGATTGTGTGAGAATATTACTGATTGTGCATTTGTATTTTAGGAGCAGGAATCTGTGTGTGTGTGTGTGTGTGTGTGTGTGTGTGTGTGTGTGTGTGTGTGTGTGTGTGTGTGTGTGTGTGTGTGTGTGTGTGTGTGTGTGTGTGTGTGTGTGTGTGTGTGTGTGTGTGTGTGTGTGTGTATATAAAACCGAAACATTGTGCCAATAATATAAATATATATACACACACACACACATACTTGTGTGTTTATGTATATATAGATATATAAAGAAAAAGCAGGCACACCAGGGCTTTGTAAAAACAAAAAAATTACAATACTATTGAATAGAACTGATCAACGCTTTGGCTCTTTATAGGAGCCTCTCAACACACAGGGACCCCCAGGTAGTCAGATCTCACCCCTATTTAATTCTGTTACATGCCACATCAGACTTTGTTTTGATGCATTCTAAGGTTGTCCTTTTATCAGATCTTACCTTGGGTGTCTCCATCTTGTTGGGAAATTTGTTGACTTCAATCTCAAAATCTCAATCTGGATGGTGGGGAAGGGAGATCAGTGAGGTAGTGACTTAAATACTAATAAATATAATCTCTTATACTAATAAATATAATCTATTATTCTAATAAATATAATCTCTTATACTAATACATATAATCTATTATTCTAATAAATATAATCTATTATATTTATAAATATAATCTATTGAACAACAACACAAAAAAGATGGAAAAGTGATACTGTACTTCTAAAAAGCCACAGATTTGATATCAATTAAGTGGCAGAAAATAGTTTTTATGTTAGACCAAAATATCTCAGAGGAGACCCAATGAATGGGCCATTGCCCTCCACAGGGAGGCTGCTGTAATCCTCTCCCAATGGGACAAAAAGTTGTGAATTTGTCCTGAAGATGAAAAATAAACCTCCTGGTTATAAATATGATCCAAATGAGCGGTGAAGTGTCTGAAATCTCTGCTACGTCTCAGAAGAAACCTTACCTGGCAGATCCACAATGGTTATGGCAGAGAGTGGTGGCATAGAACTCTGGTACCAAGCAGTTTAGCTGTAACCATGGAAGTCAGGTAAACATGTATTTTTTAAAATTAGAATGCAAATGTCTGTCCCATTGTGGGCTCAGCCTGAGCTCTGTCAGACGTTTCCAGCTTGTGCTAATGGGAGATCTCCATATACTGGGATGTGATAAGAGACATGGGAGAGGGAGTGGCTCAGTGAGTAAAGATACTGACTGGCACTGAGAGTTTGAAGCAGAGGAGCCTGGTTCAATTTTCAGTGTCAGCTCCTTGTGACCTTAGGCAAGTCACATTATCTCCCTGTGCCTCAGGCACCAAAAACATAGATTGTAAGCTCCACGGGGCAGGGATTTGTGCCTGCAAAGTGTCTCTGTAAAGCGCTACATAAAACTAGCAGTGCTAGGAATTTCCCATTCACTGTCATATCCAGTTGATACGGAGACTCCAGGGAGGGATAACAACATACTGTATGATTCTTTCCAGACCATTACTCTTCACGGGGGGGCACTTGATACTGTATACTAGTGCCTATGTCTGGACATACTCTATTTTTGCTATCAGTATCATATTATTACCCCACCGTGTTGTCCCTGTTTGTCTTTAGCTGCACTTCCACATACAGTATGATATACTTATCAGATGGTTATTATTTCATACAGTTACTGCTACTGTTATGTATGATACTAAGATCATTTAATATCTGCAGCTCTTTGAGAAACATATACACATTAATAAATTGTGAATAGTTACTTGTACTGATTATGCGTTCCTCTGACTCCATTAAGAGGACTATCCATGTTTTTACATTTTGAGTGTTTAATAATTGGACGAATTAAAATTTTATTATTTTCATTTTAACCCTCTCCTATTGACCTAATATACCATGTAGCAGAACTATATAGGTTATTATGCCACACACTAAACTTTATACTATATACTAGGCAAGGAGTGAAATAGAGACAGCATGGGGAGAGAGAGAGAGAGAGAACAGCATGGAGAGAGAGAGAGAGAACAGCATGGGGGACAGAGAGAAAGCTTGGGGGGAGAGACACACAGCATGGGGGGAGAGAGACACACAGCATGGGGGGAGAGAGACACACAGCATGGGGGGAGAGAGACACACAGCATGGGGGGAGAGAGAACAGCATGGGGGACAGAGAGAAAGCTTGGGGGGAGAGACACACAGAGCATGGGGGGATAGAGATGTGTGTATGCTGCCTGTGTGTGTCCTGTGTGCAGGGCCTCTTGTCCTGGGCCCAATGAGTAATGGGAAAGATGCCAGACCCCTGTCAGCAAAACTAATCTGTCCTGATCCGCAGAGGTGGCCTGTTGGAAGGTGTCCGTTGAGATGCCTGTCCAGGCAGCATGCTGCAGACTGGTAGAAGGGAAGTTTCTGACAGGCACCTCCATGGCCACCTATCAGCAGTCAGCTCGGCAGGCCCCCTCCACAGGCCTCAAACAGGCCCCCTCAATCCTCCAGGGGGCGCTCTCACAATCTCTCCTCTTCCAGTGTCCCTATCCCCCCTCACTCTCACACTCCTCTCTCCCCCCTCTCTCTCACACTCCTCTCTCCCCCTTCTCTCTCACACCTCTCTCACACTCCTCTATCCCCTCCCCCTCTCTCACTCCTCTCTCCCCATGCTATGGGGGGAAAGAGAATGGAGGGATATGGGGGGGAGAGAGGATGGAGGTATATGGGGAGGGGGGTGAGCAAATGAAGGGATGTATGTCCTGTTTGTGTCCTGAGTGTGTTCTCTAGGTGGTGTGTGTGTGTGTGTGTGTGTGTGTGTGTGTGTGTGTGTGTGTGTGTGTGTGTGTGTGTGTGTGTGTGTGTGTGTGTGTGTGTGTGTGTGTGTGTGTGTGTGTGTGTGTGTGTGTGTGTGTGTGTGTGTGTGTGTGTGTGTGTGTGTGTTGCATTGTGTGTTTCTGTATACAGATGTGGGCCCTGCTGAGTGTGTGTATAGAGGTGGGGGCTGCAGTGTGTTTCTGTATACACATATGGGCCCTGTAGAGTGTGTGTGTATAGAGGTGGGGGCTGCAGTGTGTGTTTCTGTATACAGATGTGGGCCCTGCAGAGTGTGTGTGTGTGTGTGTGTGTGTGTGTGTATATAGAGGTGCGGACAGCAGTGTGTGTTTGTGTGTATAGAGGTGGGGGCAGCAGTGTGTGTTTCTGTATACAGATGTGGGCCCTGCAGAGAGAGAAAGAGAGAGAGAGAGAGAGAGAGTGTGTGTGTGTGTGTGTGTGTGTGTGTGTGTGTGTGTGTGTGTGTGTGTGTGTGTGTGTGTGTGTGTGTGTATATAGAGGTGATGGCAGCAGTGTGTGTGTGTGTGTGTGTGTGTGTGTATAGAGGTGGGGGCTGCAGTGTGTGTTTCTGCATACAGATGTGGGCCCTGCAGAGTGTGTGTGTGTGTGTGTGTGTCTGTGTGTGTGTGTGTGTGTGTGTTGAATTCCCGGTGTCCTTGTGACCTTGGGCAAGCCACTTTATCTCCCTGTGCCTCAGGCACAACAAACATAGATTGTAAGCTCCACGGGGTAGGGACTGTGCCTGCAAAATGTCTCTGTAAAGTGCTACGTAAAACTAGCAGCGCTATAGAAGAACATGCTATTATTATTATTATGTATGTACTGTATGTATATGTGTGTATATATGTATATATGTTCCCTGCACACAATATAAAGGAAAATCAGACAATGGTCAAATGCCAATAGAAAATGTATTGAATGAACAAAAGATGATACAACAAGCAACTGCCCCAATGTAGGCTATGGAGAGTACAACTCATCAAACAGAGCTATACAATATCAATAAAAGGGGGGGGAAGGGCTTCGTAAAACAAACGTTTACCCCCTTCCTCTCCCCCCCCCTTCCTCTCCACCCCTTCCCACCTCTCTCTCCCCTAGGGTGTAAAGCAATAGGGGAGCCCCTGCTACTGCCTCAAATAAGTGGTTGGTGAACGGTGCTTTGGGTATATGTACAATAGAAGGTGGGGTAGAATTAGAACCCAAATACAGCACTCAGGTTCACGCTCTGTGTGTTAAGTGAATGATTTAAAACATAACTTTATTAACTGTACCAAATATATAAAATAATGGGTGTTAAAAACTGACGACCTGAAGGAATAGTGACCTTCAATACTAGAACCATATAGGTTTAGGGTCTAGAGTGTAGGTGTGTTCTGTGAAATACAGGTGACACACTAAACATAAATCCTAATGAGGATCAAACCAATCTATACTCACTGGCTCTAAGGTAAGTACTAATGGCCGCAATCGCCTGAGGCAAACCTAGTAAAGGTAGATAGTAAATTGTGTGCTCAGAGAGTAACGGATATCTGGTAAGTTGCTAGTAGTAAATCACAGTGCTTATAAGGTAGATAAGGAATTATAGCTCCAGTCAATGATTGTAGTATCCTTATAAGGTAGGTGTGGTGCTTGGTCAGGTTGACCTAAAGTAACCTGCATAGGTATAGAGTAGTAATGAGGGTAAGACCTCTAATAACCTCAGTAGTGTAGTGAAGAGGTTAATAGCACTGTGTGCAGGCTAATACAGGAGAAAGCACACTGACACCTTAGCTGTGAATAGCAACCAGTAAAAACAGTGAGTGTATCAAAGTACATGAACTGGTACACAATATATATAGACCAGAGGCGATAATGGGCAGTAGCAAGCTCTCAGCTACTTCATATTATGATTGACAGTAAATATAATGACCCTGAGGACAGGTATACTCCTGTACAGTGACCGATACCTCCTTCAACCAGGGATCAGTAAGGTCAAAACTGCATATATGAACAGGCTGAGTGCTGCTATTAGGTCTAGAGTCCCCATAAGCTGCTGTCAGGGAGTCTCTGAGTAACAATAGTAACCAATGCAGCTAACTGTGAAACAGGGGACCTAATCTGTACTTAGTACCTATACCATGAATAGGGCACCAGATGCCAGTATTAGAAAGGATTTGAGAGGCTCAGAGTGTCCATCGGGGCACTTTGAGAGCCTGTATAGACACACAAGCAGGGAACCGCATCACCTCGCAGTCTGAGACTGTGAATGCAGTGGAAGTCAGACCCCTGCGCTTGCACGTGGAATAACAGAGCCGCCGACGCGCGCGTTTCGCGAGAGGCTTTTTCAAGGCGTGAGTGTAAGTAATCCTAAGTGTACCCTGCTGGTAGGCAGGTATTTATAGGTTCTTTCAAGTGGGTGACGTCACAGGTAACCCCTGGTGTGCTGGAGCATGCGGGAGGCTGCGCTCCTCTGCGCAGTAAGTATAACCTAATGTATGACTGCATGTACTGGCACAATAAAGGTGATACTGTCTGACTAACTGTGGTGTGTGATATAATTACTAGTTAGTCAGATTCAGCACATTGCGAGTAAAAAACCTCAGTGTGCCTCAAGGGTAGTAAATAGCAGATACAGTATGAGTTACTGTTTAATAGATAGTGGTCCAGAGGAACCACAAATAGGATCAATATTACCACTAAATAGTGGATTTAATCAGGATATAGAGATTACCTGATCTCAACATGGCAAAAGTGGGTCTCTGATGACAACCGGTGAGAAAGGATGTGTCAAGTAAGGAACTGGCAGCTGAGTAACTTACAGAAAGGGGCTAAATAAATAGCCCTCATTAAGGCCATTAGGTGAAAGTGTACCCAACGTGTATATCCATTTAGACTCACGCTGTAGGAGGGTTCTATCCCAGTCCCCCTTCCTAGGACCCCTCGTAAGGTGATCAATACCACAGAATGTCATTGCTTTGAGGTCTCCATTATGAAACAAGTTAACGTGTCTGGATAGAGGTTTATCAGCGTTGTTCCTAATGGTACCGATGTGTTCGAGTACTCGCTGTTTCAGACATCGTTTCGTTTTCACTACATAGATCTTTCCACATTTACAGATGCCTTGATATATTACATCTGTACTCAGGCAGTTAATAAATCCACGTATTTGATACGTCTTAGTACTGTCCCAGTTTTGGAATTGCTTAGTTGTTCTCATATACTGGCATGCCTTATACCTTTGACAGGTGTATGACCCTGAGGGTTTTGGTGGAAGCCAGGTTCTGGGTGTCTCTTCTTTGAAGTGACTCTGAACTAATAGATCACGTATGTAGCCCTTTTTGTGAACCGGCCGACCCACCCAATATCACATTGGCCCCTCGTGGTCTAACCGGTCCCTTTCCCTGCAACACACCTGCTCTAAGGGACTGCTGGTACTGCATAACCTGTGTGGCTCCAGGAGATCTGAGCCTCCGCTAGCTGGGAGCCTGGGGAAAACCCTTACCCTTACTTGGTGCAGCGCCTCCACTTACCCAGGATCCCCCGTTAGGAAAGATAGCCCTGAGTAAGAAATACAATGACACTCGTATACGATAAAACAATAACTAACACTTTACTTAACACACACATATAACTCATTACATAACATCACATAACATAACCTGATGCTCTACCCGCATCACCTCCACCCAATGTCTGGTGTTCCCCAACCAAGTGTCCTGTGATCACCCCACACCCAATGTCTCGTAACTCCTACGGAGGTCGTGGGTGACTGCGCAGTCACTATATTAAGCTAGGGCCCAGTTGGTGCACTTTATAATAATGAAGATACCTTCCGAGCACTCCGATGCTCGGGACCGCAACTTTCTTCTCAAAGGGTCAGACGTCCGTCTGATCCTTTCCAGGTACTCTGCCGGTGGACCCCAACGAGGGTCCCACCGCTTCACGGGAACTGCAACCGGATCACGGCAACACCAACCGCATGGGAACAGCAACCGCCGCTATCAGCTTTCTGCCTAACTACTTCTAGAGTGACAGCAACCCTAACCTAGGGCCTGTCCCTGAAGAACCGCAACCTGGGATGGCTTGAGGGAAACTCCTAGGGCCTGTGGACATAACCTGCCCCCCCTTCCCCTAGCTACCCAGTCCTAACTGTAACTGCTACTAGCTATTCCCAACTCACCTGCAGCTGACACACCGCACACACTGTCAGCCTGCAGGGATCCACACTTCACACACACTGCACGCACTGTGCCCAGCACATACAGCGACACTACTCACAGGCAGCTGCAATCACACACAGCCCCTGGATCCCGCAGCAAACACACTGCTAGCACACCGTGCCTCTTTGACAGTGCCCACAGCACTCTCCGCTGCGACACTGCCAAACCAGCACCTTCCACACTCAAGGGTCACCTCCCTAGCTAAGGCGTCCCTCTTCAGTTACCCCCTGCCCTTTACCCGGGAATTGGGGCCTGCCTGGGAATCTAGGGAGGACCCTTACCTGATGCAGGAGCCACGCGCTCCCTGCACCCTTCCTACTCCTTCCTTCTCCTCTGCCTGACTGCTGTTGCAAAGCCCGGGAAATGTATCTCTTTTCCCGGGCTGAGCTTCCTTCAGCCCTATTGGCCACTAGGGAGCACCTGACCTCTGCCTCCCTAAGCCTCCTGGGAATTGTAGTTCCCAGGGGCTGCCTAATGCATTGGGGCCGCGTGCGCGCTTCCCTCGCGCATGCGCGAACCCCTAATGGCCGCCTAACTCTCTCTACTACCTTCCCTACTCTCGCGCGATCTCTCTGGGGCCTTGCCTGCGCTCGCCACCTACTGCGCATGCGCGAGACTCCCTGTAATGGCGGCGCACTCTCTCCTAGCCGCCGAGCCGGTGGCAACGCGATCGCGGCCCTAGCGACGGCCCGATCGCGTCCCCGGCAACCAGCCTGCACCGCTCCCTGCAATGGCCCCCACCCTCGCGTTCTCCCGGCGGGTCCACCGCTGCCTCCGGCGGCACCCACGACCACCCGATAAGCGCGGAGGGAGGTCAGGGAGCCAAATTTTACCTCGGGGCTACACGTAGATTCCTGGCACGTCTACTGGTCATGGACGGGTAGTTCTTTATGACCCCTTTAAGTAGTTCATCCGCTGTTAGGATGTGCCAGTGTTTCTGGAGAATGTTACGAGCTTGAGGCCATTCCCTGTTAAACGTAATTATGAACCTTATCACTTTGTCTTGCGGATTAAATGGTTTATCCATTATGAGTGATCTCCGGTTAGTATGTTTGGCTCGTTTATATGCCTTTTTGATGCTACGTTTGCTATAGCCCCTATTTGCAAATTGTAGACTCATGTTAAGGGATTGAGCCTCAAACTCCTGATCTGTGCTGCAGTTACGTCTGAGCCTTAGGAATTGGCCGGTAGGTATACCATTAACTTGGGCTTTGGGGTGGTGACTACTAGCCTCTAAGATGTTATTAGTGGCAGTGGCTTTTCTAAAGATGGTGGTATTAAGAATACCTTCAGTACCTCTGGATATCCTCAAGTCTAGGAAGCACATGGTGTCTCTATTATATTCCATGGTGAGATGGAGGTTAAATTGGTTAGTATTGAGTATTTTGATAAACTCTTTGAGAGCTACCTCTGGGCCACGCCACAAGACAAGCACATCGTCGATGTAGCGCACCCAGAGGTCGATGTGCTCTGTATGTACCTCCATTTCCTCAGCGAATACTACCTGGGATTCCCACCATCCCAGGTAGAGTTTGGCATACGTGGGGGCACACTTAGTACCCATAGCTGTGCCCCTCAACTGATGGTATAATTTCCTATCAAAGAGGAAGTAGTTCCTGGTAAGTACAAATTTGAGAATCTCCAAGGTAAAGGTGTTGTGTTTTGTATGCCATCTACCTCTAGTTTTCAAAAAGTGAGAGACTGCTTTGAGGCCGTAGTCATGGTCTATGCTTGTATACAGACCCTCCACGTCCAAGCTAACAAGTAAGGTATCGTTGCTGATGCATATGTAATCCAGCCTTTTGAGGGCATCCTTTGTGTCCTTAAGATAGGACGGTAGGGTCATCACAAAGGGTCTCAGTATTTTATCCACATAGGAACTGGCCCGTTCTGTCAAGTTGCCTATCCCTGACACAATTGGTCTGCCCGGTGGGGGGACCTTGTTCTTGTGCAGTTTAGGCAGACTATAAAACGTAGCTATTTTAGGGTATTTGACCCAGATATAGTCAAGTACATTTTGACTAATGACTCTATCTTCCAGGCCTTTTTGAAGGATAATACCTAGTTCTTTATTGTAGTTAGTAGTTGGATCTTCCCCCAGTATTTCATAGCAACTAGCATCTGATAAGAGTCTTAGATTTTCTGTCTTATAGTCTGTACTACGTTGGATCACCAGATTTTCCCCTTTGTCTGATGGTTTAATAACTATGTCATCATTCATACTCAAATCTTTCAGTGCTTTTCTTTCATGAGCTGTGAGATTATCTGGTAGTCGGCCTAGGGTCAGATGTTCAAGATCCCTAGTGACCAAGTTTATGAACACTTCAATATTAGCGAAATTTTCGCTAAAAGGTATGAACTTAGAGTTGGGACGTAAATCAGTGTATGGGCCTTCCCCAGGTGTCCTATTGCTTTCTTCCAATAGTGCCTCAAGATTATTGTAAACCTCTAAATCCTGTGTATCAAGAGGTGTCGTGTCAAGGGAATTGGCTATCCTGATTTCTCTCATACGGAAGAATTTGTGTAGTTTCAGTTTCCTCCCGAATAAGTTAATGTCCTTGACCCACTCAAAAAGGTCCATACTTGCTGTTGGTGAATAGGATAGACCCTTACTACACTGGCGACACACTTTATTCGAGCTCGGCTGGTCCCACGAATTCGGGTATACCCGGGTGTATTGAGGTTTGTGACTGTTTTCTGCCCGAGTGCATTGAGGTATTTTCCAGGCAGGGATTGAAGCATTTTATTCCCGCTGGCTGCAATACTGCACAGTATATATATATATATACTGCATTACAATTCATGAATTTATGCCATCTGGTAGACACGCGAAGCATTGCAGCCTATTAAATCCTAATCATTATCATTTAACAGATCACCCGCCCGTCAGCCAGGCATGAACCCAGGCTGGGAAGGCAAACGCAACGGGGGCTTGTCAGAGGTGAGGAGCGGCGCATTCCAGGTATCTGCCAGGTACATACTGGGTATTTGCTCGAATAAAGTGTGTCGGTGCAGTAAGTAGTTTAAGATGGTGTTCGTTCAGGATCATATCTGACAGGTTCACAACTTGTAGCTTACTATCCCCTAATATCTCGGGGGTTTGCCCCTTTTCCTGGGGTATTGTTGTCCCCTGGCCTGGCTCCTTAACACCCATACCTTTCCCTCTTATATCAAACCAATCTATACTCACTGGCTCTAAGGTAAGTACTAATGGCCGCAATCGCCTGAGGCAAACCTAGTAAAGGTAGATAGTAAATTGTGTGCTCAGAGAGTAACGGATATCTGGTAAGTTGCTAGTAGTAAATCACAGGGCTTATAAGGTAGATAAGGAATTATAGCTCCAGTCAATGATTGTAGGCCATTAGTACTTACCTTAGAGCCAGTGAGTATAGATTGGTTTGATACTCATTAGGATTTATGTTTAGTGTGTCACCTGTATTTCACAGAACACACCTACACTCTAGACCCTAAACCTATATGGTTCTAGTATTGAAGGTCACTATTCCTTCAGGTCGTCAGTTTTTAACACCCATTATTTTATATATTTGGTACAGTTAATAAAGTTATGTTTTAAATCATTCACTTAACACACAGAGCGTGAACCTGAGTGCTGTATTTGGGTTCTAATTCTACCCCATCTCCCCTAGGGTGACCAGATTGTCAAAATGAAAAACCGGGACACATTTATAGATCATTTAAAAAACAAATTACATCACATGACGCACCCCGTTGCCATGACAACGAGACATCAGGCAGTGACATGTTGCCATGACAATGTGGCATCACCTGATGCCTCGGCGCCATAATGCATCCCGTTGTCATGTCAACTTGATGCCGCGTGATGTCACGGAGCGCCTCGTTGTTATGGCAATGGGCATTACGTGATGTTGCGCAGCCATGTTGACGAATTTGGAGGGGAGGTTACAGCCAAATGCAAGATAAATAAATATATAATAAAAAGACCTAAAAATTTTTTTTTTATCTCTGGGTTAGCCTTCAATAGAAGGTGGCAACCCTGGTTGCATTGTGTGTTTCTGTATACAGATGTGGGCCCTGCTGAGTGTGTGTATAGAGGTGGGGGCTGCAGTGTGTGTTTCTGTATACAGATATGGGCCCTGCAGAGTGTGTGTGTGTGTGTGTGTGTATATAGAGGTGGGGACAGCAGTGTGTTTGTGTGTATAGAGGTGGGGCCTGCATTGTGTGTGTTGATAGAGGTGGGGGCTTTGCTTGGGCCCTTCAACTCTTACAGCCAGGGCATTATTGGCCAAGAATGCCCTGTTCGGAGGGGGTGGTCTCTCGCTGTATGTGTGTATGTGTAATTAAAATAATTAACAAATTAAATAAATAATTAACAAATTAAAATTAAATTAAAAAAATGTAAGCATTAATTAAAATTAAGACATTTTAAAATTGTGAAATTCCTGACCTTGAAAGTAGGGTCTCTTGTTCTTCTTGTGGCAGTCAATGACATCACTACCATGCAGGGCCGCAGACAGCTTTCCCGGGGTGCAGGACCAACGTTTCCACCGGGGTCCCCCACCCACATTTAAGGGGCCTTGCGAGAACCCCCACCCTTCTCATACAACTCCTCACTCTCACCCCACCTCACACTCCCCAGTCACCCTTCCCTTCCTCTATTTTACACCCACACTCAACCTCCCTCCCCAATATACATGCACACACAGTGACACACACAGTGACACACACACACACACACACACACACACACACACACACACACACACACACACACACACACACACACACACACACACACACACACACACACACACACACACACACACACACACACACACACACACACACACAGTCACTTAACTACACACACAGCCACATCAATTCTCATACCTCCCCCTCATATCTCCCCCTCCTCACCTCATATATCCTAATATCTCCCCCATCCCTCCTCATACCTCCTCCTCATACTACCCTTCCACTCCTCATATCTTCTTCTCATCTCTCCCCCTCCCCTCCTCATATCTCCTCATCTCATATCTCCCCCTCACAGCCTCATAACTCCTCTCCTCATATCTCCTCCCCTCTTCCTATCTCCCCCTCCATATATCACCCCCATCCCTCCTCATCTCCCACTCATACCTTCCCCTCTCCTCCTCATATCTCCCCCTCCTCACCTCACCTCATACCTTCCCCTCCTCATACCTTCCCCTCCTCATACCTTCCCCTCCGCATATCTCCCCCTCCTCATCTCCTAATATCTCCCCCATTCCTCCTCATATCTTCCCCTCCTCTCCCCATGCCTTCCCCTCCTCATGCCATGCCTTCCCCTCCTCATGCCATGCCTTCCCCTCCTCATGCCTTTCCCTCCTCATGCCATGCCTTCCCCTCCTCATGCCTTCCCCTCCTCATGCCATGCCTTCCCCTCATTGTGCCATGCCTTCCCCTCATCATGCCATGCTTTCCCCTCAGCATGCTTCCCCTCCTCATCTCCTATGACATACAGGAGATACACAGACAGGACTGTTTCACAAGACACACAGGACATACTGTACCTCAGCTCACTGCATCCGCACCCCGTTACTAAGCCCTGCCCCCGGCATACTCTGACCTCCAACCAATCCCCTGCTTCTACTCAAAAGCCCCGCCCCCCGGCATTCTACTATTGGAAAAGAAAAAAAAAATACTCACGGCCGCCGCATCCTCCTCTCGCTGCTCCCGCGCACCGGCGCTGCCTCACGCAGGGAACCAGTCACCAGGGGCAAAACCCGTGACATTTCCGGGACGGGCTGTCACCCGGGACAGGCCAAAAAAAACGGGACTGTCCCGGCAAAATCGGGACGACTGGTCACCCTACTCTCCCCCCCTTCCCACCTCTCTCCCCCCCTTCCCACCTCTCTTCGCCCGCTTCCCACCTCTCTCTGCCCACTTCCCACCCCTCTCCGCCCCCTTCCCACCTCTCTCCCTCGCCCCCTTCCCACCTTTCTCCACCCCCTTCTCCCCTCTCTCCGCCCCCCCCCTCCTCCCACCTGGTCACAAGTCAACCCAGGGTGCAGGAGGTTATTCCAGCAACAGTGGTGGAAGGACATGGGGAGGGAGCGGGCGTGTCACATGGTATTTCAGCCAATCAGATCGTGGGAACTAAATCCTCAATCTGATTGGTTGTAGTACAGCATATGACTGTCTTTGGATGACGTCACATACTTGACCTAAAATGACTGTCACATGGTGTACAACAACCGATCACATTTTGGAATAAGTTCCCACGATCTGATTGGCTGAATTACCATGTGACACTGGCAATATTGGCTTTAGTGTCGTCATGTTAAAGGGAAATGATGCGCAGCCATTCTGATTGGCTGGCATCATTCCCTTTAAATTACATCATAAAAAAAAGGGCACATGGTTTTAACAGCTAATTAGATGGCTATTGAACCATTTCCCGCCCAAATGTGACATCACAAGCCATATTTAAGGCCATGACGCCCCATTGAGCCTAAGAAGACAACGAGACAACATCATGCTGTGGATCTACCATTGGGTTTTTGAATTGACAGATGAAGAAAGAAGATAAAGAAAATACAAAAATAATTACAGAAGAAGATAAAAGTGTTACGCCTGTGCTGCCCGCAGACCAGACCCGTTCCTTTCACTGAGGTGAGGAACGTATAGAAGCACGCACCCGCAGCAAAGGGAGCGTGTCCGGAGTGTGGTGATTTTGGCGTTGCCAGGCCAGGTGTATTTAGCTAGCAATACTTGCCGGTACCGGTGTAGAAATGCCGTTGCCGTTAGCCAAAGTCTGGGATTGGAGAATTCCGGAAGGTCGTTTGTCCAAGCAGGGGTCTAGAGCCAGAGAGAGACGTCCGCCAAGCCAAGTCGTAACCTGAGAGAATGAGAGAGAAAACGCCAGAGTAGTAATCCAAGTGAAAACTATGTCGAGCAATGAGTAAGAGGAAGAACTGGCATTATAAAGTGTGACTGGCCAATCAGAGGTGGGGGCAGGCCTGGAGGACTGCGTGGAGCTATCCTGGATAGGTCCCCTTGATTGGCAGGCAGGTGAGGACTCTTGTCTTGGTAGGAGGTCCTCTTAGTGTGCTGGGGGCGGGTCTTCACTGCAAGAGCAGTGAATAAATTAACCTCACCCGGCGCGCGCTGTTCAGGCGCGCGGCTGGAGAACACGGCGGCCGCATGCGGGACTGCAGACCCCGCGGGCATCCGAGGACGCAGAGCACGGCGGGGAACCCCCAGGACCGCCGAAGGTGAGTGACGCCAGCGAGAGGCGCGCGCCACTGTAGCGGGAGTAACCGCAGGAGAAGGAAGACCAGGGCGCGGATGCCGCGATCCCTGAATCCTCACAGTACCCCCCCCCTTCAGGATCGGCCTCAGGACGATCCTTCCATGGTTTTGATGGAAACTTCTTACGAAAGCGTTTGAGGAGTCCTGGAGCATGAATATCTTTCAGGGGTACCCATGACCTCTCTTCGGGTCCAAAACCTCTCCAGTGGACCAAGAAGTGGACTTTACCTCTTGAAAGACGGGAATCCAGTAGAGCCTGTATTTCATACTCTTCGTTACCCTGTACCATCACAGGATCTGGTTTAGAAGTGTGATCCGGAAAGAGGCTACTGGAGATAAAAGGTTTGAGAAGTGAGGTGTGAAAGACATTCGGAATTCTCATGCTTTGAGGAAGTTGGAGTCGAAAAGAAACCGGATTAACCTGCTCCAAAATGGAAAAGGGACCCAGGAACCTAGGAGCCAATTTGAGGGAAGGCGTTTTGAGACGGATGTTCTTGGATGATAGCCAAACCTTGTCCCCAGGTTTGTATTCGGGTGCCGGACGACGGTGACGATCAGCCTGATTTTTAGATGTCAAGGATGCCTTTTGTAATGCAGATTGTATTCTGGATCAAGAGTCTTGTAGGAGAGCAATATGTTCGTCCACGGCTGGTACCCCAGAGGATTCTTTAGTAATAGGTAGGCGAGCCGGATGGAATCCGTAGTTGATAAAGAAGGGGGTCTCGTGAGTGGACTCATTCCTGGAAGAATTGAATGCGTACTCAGCCCAGGTAAGTAATTCTGCCCAGTCATCCTGAGAATTAGAGACGAAGCACCTTAAGTATTTCTCGAGGGATTGATTAACCCTCTCGGTCTCTCCGTTGGATTGAGGGTGATATCCAGAAGAAAAGGAAGACGAGATACCTAGTCTCTTGGTGAAATTTCTCCAGAACTTGGAGACGAACTGGGAACCCCGATCGGACACGATGGATGTGGGAATCCCATGGATCCGGAAAATCTCTTTGGCAAAAATATCCGCAAGGGCGGGTGAGGAGGGTAATCCTTTGAGAGGGATAAAGTGTGCCATCTTGGAAAACCGATCCACTACCACAAGAATGGTATTCATGCCATTCGACCTAGGCAACTCCACAATAAAATCCATCGAAATGTGGGACCAGGGACGCTCCGGAATGGGTAAAGGTAAGAGAAGACCCTGAGGTTTCTGACGAGGAATCTTGTTACGCGCACATACCGGACAGGACCGTGTAAATTCCAGAATGGTTTTAACCATATTGGGCCACCAAAAGGTACGACGGATGAGGTCCAAGGTTTTCTTGAATCCAGGATGCCCTGCCGAACGGACGGCGTGCCCCCCATCCAGTATTTAGGGAGGATGGACTCAGTGGTTTTCTCTGATCTCTCTTCAGAAGAGTATTGCCGGGAGAGAGCATCCGCCTTGACGTTCTTAGTGCCGGGAATGTATGAGAGAACAAAATTGAATCTAGAGAAAAATAACGACCAGCGAGCTTGGCGAGGACCTAAGCGACGGGCATTCTCAATGTACAATAAGTTCTTATGGTCCGTAAGGATGGTGAATGGCTCTTTTGACCCCTCCAGAAGATGTCTCCATTCTTGAAGAGCCATTTTGACGGCCAAAAGTTCCCTATTGCCCACATCATAATTCCTCTCTGCCGATGAAAATCTTTTGGAGAAAAACCCGCAAGGATGAAGTTTATCCTGGGAAGAAAATTTCTGCGACAGAACCGCCCCAGCCCCACAGTCCGAAGCGTCAACCTCTAAGGTGAAGGGGAAATTCGTGTTAGGGTGTCGAAGGATGGGAGCAGAGACAAAAGTTTGTTTCAGTGTCTCGAATGCCGTGACAGCTTCTGGAGACCAAGATGAAGGGTCTGCACCTTTTTTGGTCAGTGCCAGTGATAGGTGCGACAATGGTAGAAAAGTTGCGGATAAACTTCCGGTAATAATTAGAAAAACCCAAAAACCGTTGAACAGATTTGAGGGAATTGGGTTGTGGCCAATCCACGACGGCCTTTAGCTTCTCTGGGTCCATGGCCAAACCTTTGTTGGAGATGATGTATCCGAGAAAAGAAGTGGTAGACTGATGAAAAATGCATTTCTCCATTTTAGCAAACAACCGGTTCTCGCGGAGGCGTGAAAGCACAAACTTCGTATGGATGATATGATCCTGTAAGTTTTGAGAAAAAATAAGGATGTCATCCAGGTATACAATGACAAATATATTAAGAACGTCTCGAAAGATGTCATTGATGAAGTCCTGAAAAACTGCCGGTGCGTTGCATAACCCGAAGGGCATCACTAGATATTCGTAGTGTCCGCTACGGGTGTTGAAGGCAGTCTTCCATTCATCGCCCTCCCGGATGCGGATGAGGTTGTATGCCCCACGGAGATCCAGTTTAGTAAAGAGATTGGCCCCCTGAAGTCTATCAAAGAGTTCGGAGATGAGTGGGAGTGGATAACGATTCTTCACCGTGATATGGTTCAGACCCCGGTAATCAATACATGGTCTGAGAGTACCATCTTTCTTTTTGACAAAGAAGAATCCAGCCCCCGCAGGAGAATTGGAATGACGTATGAAGCCCCGCTTAAGATTCTCGCGAATATATTCGTCCATAGCTTTGGTCTCGGGCAACGAGAGAGGATAAGATTTGGCTTTAGGCAAGGTATAACCAGGTACCAGATCAATCGGACAATCGGAGGAACGATGAGGAGGTAGAAGTTCAGACTGAGCCTTGCTGAAAACGTCCAAGAATTCGGCGTATGGAGAAGGTAACTCCCTCAGAGAACTTGATGTATTGGCTAATAGAAAGGATGGTTGCTTGATAGAGGAAAAAGGTTTCTCTGACCTTGACCTCCAGTTAATAGGGTTAGGAGAAACCCAATCGATGAGTGGATTATGCTTCTGTAACCAGGGCAAGCCAAGCGTGATAGGTGTTCCTGGGGCATGAATAACATCAAAACCCAGAGTCTCTTTGTGAGAATGAGTAGAAAGGGTGATAGGTCCGGTCTCTAAGGAGATATAAGCCGGGGTGAGAGGTCGATTATCAATCCCGACCAAGGCAACGGGAGAGTCCTTCCTGGAAAGCGGAATTTGATTTTGCTCAGAAAAGGTTTGATCTATGAAATTCCCTCCTGCGCCGGAATCGATAAATGCAGCAGTGGAGGTGCGGAAAGTCGGTCCTGAAAGGGAGACGGGAATAGTCAATCTTTTGGGAAGTTCCCTTCTGGGAGGGGGACAAGGAGATTCAGTACCCAGAGAGCGCCCCTCGTACTCACTGGGCTTAGTCGTTTCCCGGAGATGGAGGATGGTTACGGGTACGCTGCTTAGGAGCTCCGCAATGATGGCACGATTCCCCAGTAGAGCGAAGTTGTCGTGACAGTACCCGAGGTTGCTGAACTCCAAGTTGCATCGGCTCTGGAGCCTCCAGCGCCGGTAACGGGGATACGACGGGTCTCTGGTTAGTAGAGAACCTGGAAAAGGAAGCACGGAAAGGCGTAGCCCGGGGAAGCTGACGCTGAGCGCGGCGTACCTGAAGGCGCTGATCCATACGAGTAGCCAGGGTGATGAGATCCTCCAGTAACTCTGGCCTGGTGTGGGAAGCAAGTTCATCCTTCAGAGACTCCGATAGACCTTTCCAGAAGACGGCGACTAAAGCCTCCTGACCCCAATGAGTCTCAGCTGCTACAGTTCTGAATTCCAAGGCGTATTGACCCACAGGCCGACGTCCCTGTGTAAGCTCTAGCAGGGTATCAGAAGCAGTCTCTTGACGTGCGGGGATATCAAAAACCTGTCGAAAGTCCCGTCTGAAGGCCGCGTAATCGCGGGTAATATCAGGGCGTAGTTCCCAGATCGGAGAGGCCCATGCCAGTGCATTACCTGTGAGCAGACTATATACGTAGGCTACCTTTTTCCGGCCAGTAGCATACAACTGGGGAGCCATCTCGAACTGGATCTCGCACTGGTTGAGAAAGCCACGACAGGCGTGTGGATCCCCTGCGTAGGGCCTTGGAGCCGGAATCTTCGGAACTGAAAATGAAGTGGAAGATAAGTCAGGCTGCGCCGGGGGTGCAGCCGCAGGCGGAGCCTGTAAAGGGCGGTCCGATACCTGTTGGGAGAGGAGAGCCACTTGATCCGTTAAGGCCTGTATTTGTTGGTACATGGCCGTCATCATAGAGTCCACAGTCTGTTCTGCGTCTTGTGGGCTCGACATAATGTTACGCCGGTGCTGCCCGCAGACCAGACCCGTTCCTTTCACTGAGGTGAGGAACGTATAGAAGCACGCACCCGCAGCAAAGGGAGCGTGTCCGGAGTGTGGTGATTTTGGCGTTGCCAGGCCAGGTGTATTTAGCTAGCAATACTTGCCGGTACCGGTGTAGAAATGCCGTTGTCGTTGCCGTTAGCCAAAGTCTGGGATTGGAGAATTCCGGAAGGTCGTTTGTCCAAGCAGGGGTCTAGAGCCAGAGAGAGACGTCCGCCAAGCCAAGTCGTAACCTGAGAGAATGAGAGAGAAAACGCCAGAGTAGTAATCCAAGTGAAAACTATGTCGAGCAATGAGTAAGAGGAAGAACTGGCATTATAAAGTGTGACTGGCTAATCAGAGGTGGGGGCAGGCCTGGAGGACTGCGTGGAGCTATCCTGGATAGGTCCCCTTGATTGGCAGGCAGGTGAGGACTCTTGTCTTGGTAGGAGGTCCTCTCAGTGTGCTGGGGGCGGGTCTTCACTGCAAGAGCAGTGAATAAATTAACCTCACCCGGCGCGCGCTGTTCAGGCGCGCGGCTGGAGAACACGGCGGCCGCATGCGGGACTGCAGACCCCGCGGGCATCCGAGGACGCAGAGCACGGTGGGGAACCCCCAGGACCGCCGAAGGTGAGTGACGCCAGCGAGAGGCGCGCGCCACTGTAGCGGGAGTAACCGCAGGAGAAGGGAGACCAGGGCGCGGATGCCGCGATCCCTGAATCCTCACAAAAAGAAGCGTATTAAAGAGAAAAGAAAGAAGAAGAGTTGGGGTACCTGATCCGGATCTTCATTGCGGATGGCATCGGATGCAGTTTCGGGACTTCGCGGTATGTGAGTTTCCTGATTTCCCGGGATTCGGAGGGCCAACGCTTCTAAAGGTAAGTAAAATGTTGGATGTATGTAATGTAAATGTATTTTTGACAGGGTTTTCGATTTTATTTATTTTTTGGTTATTTTTTAATTGCACATTGACTGATAATGTATTAATCTGTTCCACTTTAGGGTCCAGATCAATACATTATTAGGTCAATAATTTGTTTTTAATTTCTTGCTTTGTATTGAGGGTGATTTTTTCTATGTGTGTTTATTATGTGGATGTAATTGTTTGTCATTTTGCTGCATTATTTCTAATTTTTTGGGCGATTGATTTTCTTTTTTAATTAATTATGTCTTGTGTTGGGTAATGCTTTTAATGGTTGTGGTGCCAAGTTGTTTTATTAATTAATTGCTTTGTTGGGTAATGATTGAATTAATTCCTTGTTGTTTAGCTGAGTTGTTTTATTAATTAATTGCTTTGTTGGTTAATGGTTGAATTAATTCCCGGTTGTGCTGGGTGTCACGGTAGACCAAAACTTTTAACACCAAAATACACGGATCCTTTGATTGAGCAAAACAAGAGATAACATAAATTATGATTTATTTACAGAATGAACATACACAGCTTGATTTAAATTACAACGAAAAATACACTTACTGGAACTGTGTCAAACGAAATAAAATGTTCCCAAAATGAAATGTTGCCAAAACAAAGTCTCTAGGAGCAATTCACCAGGAGCGGGAGTATCTCGCAAAAAGAGCCTGAAACAGTCCTCGGCCAGCAGCGCAACTTGCAGCTGCTGTTTACTCCACCAGAGCTGCTTCTTTCGTGATGAAACGTTAAAATCTTGAAACTTCGATGTTTCCTGCATGAATCCTTAGATGGTATGAAACTATTACAGCATGACGAATCTGTTACAGCATGATGACTCTTGTTACATGATGGATCTGCTTCCCGATGGGCTGCAGGGAACCTATCTTATGCACTAAACAGTCCTATACTTAACCCATGCAGCCAATCTACTCCGTGGGACTAATTCCTTCCCCCTATCACAGAGTTGCCAATACTTTGCAAACCTGGCAGAGGGGCTTCTCAGTCTGCTCTGGGCATGTGCCAACTTTGCACCTTGGCCGCTTAGCATATGAGGCCCGTCCCCTCTACCTGGCGCCGCTTAGTCTCGGCAGAGCAGCCACTTGCCAGGATGGCATATTGAAATTCTCGTCCTTTCCCCCTCCTTGCTAACAAATGGTTAACACCTCCATATCCTGGATTGCCTTTGAAGCTTAGATGGCGGAGTAGCCCTTGTGTCTCCCATGCAAATGGATTTTTTCCCATACTGAATGACTTCTTCTGAACATTACTTTAATAAAAATCTAAACCTTGGGGACTTTTAAAACCATTTTCTTTTCCACTTATACAGAGAAACCTTGCCATATGATACACTTTAACTTAAAAACATATAACTCTTGCCTCTTTATACCTGGCGATAGATACACTGAACATTCCCACCCCCCCACCCCCTTGGTTCTGGGGTTCTTGGGCATATACCGGGGACCTTTGAAGGTAATTCAATTCCCTGCCAGGTCTTACTGTTCTTGGTCTGTGCTGAAGCAAGGAGATTTGGCGGTGAGCTGCAAACTGCTTTCTAGGAAGGATTTTATCTAGTGGTCTGTGTACCTCATGTCCTCAGGAATCTGGGGGGATTCCTCAGTACATGTTTCGGGGTAACACGCAACACTGGCCCCTTTCTACCCAAACACACCTTGACAAAATGTTACCGTAAAATCACCCCTGAAGCTCACGCCCCGTACATCTCCGCTGGTTGGCACACCTGGAACAGTTAAAATACACATACAGCTTTATTACGCATTCAGTTAAATGCCATGATTGAGTTGAAGAGCTGATAAATACAGTTCCCCATTATGGCTCAGGGGCACCCAGCCAGGCCAAATACCTTTATTAATGGCCTGGGTACCCCCTCACCATCACACCTCCCCATCTCAAAGTGTAGGCGCTGTTACAACCATCCCATCCGGCGGATTAACTGGCTGCACAGCTCTTGAGGTTAATGTGTCCCTGGGACTGTCTTTGCAGGATAGTCCATCCGCATTGCCATGCCCGCTGCCCTCCTCCCCTACTGGGCTGAGGACAGCCCTGATGCCAAAGTCCGAGGCATGCTTCTGCACCAAAAACTTTTTAGAGTAGTCTGTTGCAGCTAGTATAGGAACACTGAGTGGACAGTACGGTTTTTAATGCCTGGAAAGCAACTTCACAGGTCGGAGACCAGACAACCAGTACTGAGAGTCGCTTCTGGGACAAGTCAATCGGGTTTAGCCACAGCACTGTACTCCGGGACCAACTTTCGGATGTAGCCAGCGGTGCCTAGAAAAGCCATAACCTGCTTCTTAGTCTTAGGGACGGGCCACTGCACTACTGCCTCAACCTTAGCTGGCTCAGGTGTAAGATGCCCTCCACCCACCCGGTGCCCTAGGTACAATAACTCTGCCATTCCGACTAAGCACTTAGTGGGTTTCAATGTGAGCCCCACTTCCCTAATTCTGGCTAGCACCGCTGCTACATGCACTAGATGTGAATCCCATGAATGACTAAATACAGCTATCTCCTCCAGGTATGCCCTTGCATAACTTTGCACTCCCTCCAGTAACCTATTGACCAGGCATTGGAAGGTAGCCGGTGCATTCTTCATTCCGAATGGCATCACTAAAAACTCATAGAGGCCACTCGGAGTGATGAAGGCTGACTTCTCCCTAGCCTCCTGGGTCAGGGGGATCTGCCAGTACCCTTTACTTTGATCACTAGTTGTCAGATGCTTTGCCCCTGCGAGCTCATCTAGCTCATCCATGCGGGGAATGGGATAAGCATCTGACACCGCCCCTGCATTGAGCTGCCGGTAGTCCCCACAGAAGCGGGTGGTCCCATCCTTCTTAGGAACGGTGACTACCGGACAAGCCCAAGGGCTCTGAGACGGTTCACTTACCCTTAGCGCCAGCATCTCTCCTCCCTCCCTCTCTATACTGCCCTGCACCTCTGCAGATACCCGGTAGGCATGCTTATGCAGAGGATGAAGATCTCCTGTGAGCATAGGATGATCTGTACTACTGTATGTGTCCTGCCCAGCTGGTCCGAGAACAGAACCCTATGCTGTTCTAACCTAGCCCTGGCTACTGCTCCTGGCTAGAAAAACAAAAGGAGATACTGGCGCACTGCCAAGAGTGGGTCCCAAACAAATTGAGTTTAAAAAATATCCTTTATTAATCCATCTAAAAAGGTAGAGGTAAACACCCTCCTACGCATTTCGTGTTTACCTCCACCTTTTAGATGGATTAATAAAGGATATTTTTATAACTCAATTTGTTTGGGACCCACTCTTGGCTGTGTGCCAGTACATCCTTTTGTTTTTTCTAGACCAGCATCTCTACATTGGGCTGCACGCCTGTCAGGACTTCGGATCAAGGGGTTTCTGTGAGTACTTTTCTTATTATTGACAGTACCTATTGTGAGTTCAGGAACCATCCCAATGAGGGTTTGGTTGGGTTATTCAAGCCACATACCTTACCCTTCAGGGATCATTGGTCCATCTGGGGACTTTACCACATTTATCAGTCTATCTACCTCCCTATCCAGTCCTGCTTATCTGTTTATTATATCTACACACTGAAGGGATTCAGCGCGGAAGCGCCTTTTGTCACTGGAAGTTTGGATTGTACTGCTCCTGGCTGCCTACTTACCCGGCACCCTAACTCAACTAGCACCCCTCTAGGAAAACCTATCCTAGCAAAGATACCTAACACTGCCTTAGCTGCTCTCTTAAACAGGTTCCCAGTTACCGGTAACGAGTCCAGGAGTATCCTCACACAATCGCCCGCCTTAGCCACTGGCTGGCAGGCATCACCGGGGCGGCAGAAATCTTACACTGCCCCTGATGCCTCCGGACAGAAGTAAGGCTGCAACAGCCGGGCTCTCGTCTGAGTGGCCGCCTGATGCCCCGCTAGTGGAATGGAGTGGACTACCTGCATTCACTGCTGCCTATATTCCCTGGGTACCACTAGCCGTCTTCTACCTGTCCAGACTCTATCTAACCCGGTAGAACCTTGCTTCCTATACAGAAGCCCGCAGTGCCACAGAAAGTGTTCTAACCCTTCACTTGCCCTAGACTCAGACGCCCGAAGTCTCATACCTTCCAAGCTGGGGTCAGTTTTCACCGCATCCCTAAACCCTGTTCCTAACACTAACCACCCACCCATAGGGCTCGATGCAGTAAGCGCCGAAAAGGCACTCTCGACAGGGGTTTGAACTGTGTGTTGCCCTCGCAGTATGCAGTAATGGCCGAATCCCTCCCGAATCCCTCCCGAAACCCTGCAAGAGCAACATTTGAAAACATTGCGGGTTGCCGGTGGCGAGGCGGTCTGCCTGCCGAAATGGCCTCCCCTGCTGAGATCTGTCTGTGGCAGAGAGAGATTCGTCTCTCTCTGCGGCAACCTGGGCAAAAAATAAATATCTGTTAAAAATTTTTTTTATTAGTAGTGTAGATGTGCTGGGGGTTTCCGTAGCTGAACCGCGTTGGTTTCAGGTCCGGAGACCCCCTATTTCCTGAGATAGAGGCCCCGTTATGGGGTGCCGGTATCCCTCTGCTTTGAGAGGTCCCGATCACGTGACCGCGGGATGTAAACAAAGCAGAGAGATACCGGCACGCAATAACGGGACCTGTATCTCTGGAAGCAGGGGGTCCCCAGACCTGAAACCAACGCGGTTCTGCTCCGTAGACCCCCTGAACATCTACACTGAGTAAAACACACATATCAATAAACAATAATTCATTACCGTACCGACTATCCGCTACGGTAATGAAGCAGCATTAATGTATTGTTAATAATATTGTGTGGGAGCAGAGGGTCTCCTGAGCTGCCAAAAACAATGTGTGTGCAGCGCACAGCAAAACAGAGAGACAGGTCTGACAAAAATGACTACTTTATTGAAAAAACATTATTTTTGTTAAATAAATCATGACACGGTGTAATATGTCATCTGTTGTTGTTCATCTGAGGTTGTATTTACCTAATTTTAAGACCTGCTAAGGAACAGATGATTGTTATTATGTCCTGATATGTAAAAAAAAATGTACAAAGCAGCACACTGCCCCGGGAGACAGGTGATATAAAAATAAGAAATATTTATTGACTATAAGACATAACAAAAAGAGGTATAAACCTCCTACGCGTTTCACACAACACGGTGCTTTATCAAGGAGATTTCCATGACACCCCCAGACACCCGCGGGTCCACCAGTGGACACCATTTGGGGCCCATGGTGACATGCGGGGACCACCTGGAGGCCCACAGCACCTGGCGGGGACCACCCGGAAGCCTCCAGACCCTAGGGTACTGGTGCACTGTGGGGCCTGCGGACACCCGTCAGGACCACCGGGGACTCCCGTCGGCCTGGGGTATTAAGCCTGTATGTCAAATAATAAATCATGTTTTATGGAGGGGTACAGGGAGTGGGTACATTATGTATTGCTTATTAAATATAGAAATGTTTATTGTGGGATTGTTCTGTGTATTGTTTTTCTTGTGGGTAGTTGGGGGTTGGGAAGGGGGTATTGTCCCCAAGGGTGGGTGGGTAGACCTCCCAGTTGGGTAGTGGGTGAGGGTGGTTAAGCCTCCCGGGTGGATAGAGGGGGAGGGTGTTTAGGCCTCCCGGGTGAGTAGTGGGTGAGTGTGGTTAACCCCTTAATTACTATAGCGGTTAATAACCGCTGAGGTGATCAAGGGGTTAGGGGACATTACATTGGCTCTTTTTATTCTTGTGTATGTTTTGCAGCATCGGAGGGGGACATGGATGGGATGAGGATGAGAACGGCCTTCATCGTGGCAGCCGGGCAAGGGTGAGTGCAGTATGTATTTATTTTATTTATTCTGCTTTATGTATTTTAAATGGGCAAATGCACTATTATCCATATGTGGATAATAATAATTTTGCCCATTACTATACTGTATGTGTTAGGGGGCGGGGGGGTGGGGGGGTGTATTTATTTTTAAGTATTGATAAGTTTTTTAATTATTTTTTTGGGGCACCGAATTGGTACTGTAGGCAAGCGGGGACCCCCGGACACCTGCGGGACCTCCCGAGGGCCACTGCCGGCCTATAGTATCATTGCTGTGCATCCCAAAAAATAAATATATGTACTGTATGTTATGGGGTATTGGGGTTGTTGGGAGTTGGTGTTGTATTACATATATATATATATATATAAAGTATATATATATATAAGTGTGTATATATATATATCTATATCTATAAGGTCTCAAATAATGGTTGTGTGTGTATGTCTGCTGGACAGCTCATTGGCCTGCGGGCCAGGCAGGGAGGAGCCAGGCAGGGAGGAGAGACACACACGCACACACTCCTCACACCATGACCATGTGCGCCTCTGACCAACAACACACACACACACACACTGTTGAGGTTTGACCTTGCTTGGCCTCACTCTCCCATCAGCTGAACCGCAGCTCACCTTCCACAACCCCCCACCCCCCACCCCCCTCTCCCGGTGCCCCTCACTCCCTCCCCCACCTCACCCAAACCCGGACGCTCCACAACATCCCCAGCCGCACCATCACCCTCACGTGTGCCGCCCTGCACGGCTCCCGAACAGAGGGGAAGCGCGGCGCGGCCCTCCTGCTCAGCAGCAAACTCCAGACTCCTCCCCCCTCGCTCCCAATGAGGAACGGAGGGGAAGCGCGACGCGGGCCTCCTGCACTCGCCCTCACCGGCTCCCGGACTAAGGGGAAGCGCGGCGCGGATCTCCTGCCACTCTTGCCCCCCCCCACGCCAACTTCCCGAGCCCAGCTCCTGCCCCAGCCAGATGCCACGGGGATATCCGTGGCAGGAGGGGAACTGTCTGCTGCCAGGAACCACCACTCGGTCAAGGTAAGTCACCCCCATCTCCCACCCACCCACTGTCACCCAGTCAAAGTCAACCACCCACACAAACCCACCCAGTCAACCACCCAGTCACCCACACACCCACCCAGTCACCCACACACCCACCCAGTCACCCGCACACCCACCCAGTCACCCACCCACCCACTTTCACCCAGTCACCCACTCAGTCAGTCACCCACTCAGTCAGTCAGTCAATCACCCACTCAGTCAGTCAGTCACCCACTCAGTCAGTCACCAACTCAGTCAGTCAGTCACCCACTCAGTCAGTCAGTCACCCACCCACTCAGTCAGTCAGTCACCCACTCAGCCAGTCAGTCACGCACTCAGTCAGTCAGTCACCCACTCAGTCAGTCACGCACTCAGTCAGTCACCCACTCAGTCAGTCAGTCACCCACTCAACCAGTCAGTCACCCACTCAGTCAGTCAGTCACCCACTCAGCCAGTCAGTCACCCACTCAGTCAGTCAGTCACCCACTCAGCCAGTCAGTCACCCACTCAGCCAGTCAGTCACCCACCCACTCAGCCAGTCAGTCACCCAATCAGCCAGTCAGTCACCCACTCAGTCAGTCAGTCACCCACTCAGTCAGTCAGTCATGCACTCAGTCAGTCACCTACTCAGTCAGTCACCCAGTCACCCACTCAGTCAGTCAGTCACCCACTCAGTCAGTCAGTTACCCACTCAGTCAGTCAGTCACCCACTCACTCAGTCACCCCACCCACTCACTCAGTCACCCCACCCACTCACTCAGTCACCCCACCCACTCACTCAGTCAACCTACTCACCCACAGTCACCGACCCAGTCACCCACCCAGTCACCCACCCACCCACCCACAGTCACCCATTCAGTCACCCATTCAGTCACCCACTCACCCACCCATTCAGTCACCCACTCACCCACCCATTCAGTCACCCATTCAGTCACCCATTCAGTCACCCATTCAGTCAGTCACCCAAAACCACCCACCCATTCAGTCAGTCACTGACCCCACCCACTCACTCACTCACCCACCCAACCCAGTCACTGACCCACCCAGTCACCGAACCCAGTCACTGACCCACCAAGTCACCGAACCCAGTCACTGACCCACCCAGTCACCGAACCCAGTCACTGACCCCACCCAGTCACTGAACCCAGTCACTGACCCACCCAGTCACCAAACCCAGTCACTGACCCACCCAGTCACCGAACCCAGTGACCGAACCCAGTCACTGACCCACCCAGTCACCGAACCCAGTCACTGACCCACCCAGTCACCGAACCCAGTTACTGACCCACCCAGTCACCGAACCCAGTCACTGACCCACCCAGTCACCGAACCCAGTCACTGACCCACCCAGTCACCGAACCCAGTCACTGACCCACCAGGTCACCGAATGCAGTCACTGACCCACCCAGTCACCGAACCCAGTCACCGACCCACCCAGTCACCGAACACAGTCACCGACCCAGAAAAAGTCACCCAGTCACCGACCCACCCACCGACCCAAAGTCACCCACCCACCGACCCAAAGTCAAAAGTCACCCACCCAAAGTCAAAAAGTCACCGACCCACCGACCCACCGACCCAAAGTCACCCACCCACCCACCGACCCAAAGTCACACACCGACTAACCCAAAGTCATCCACCCACCGACCCAAAGTCAACCACCCACCGACCCAAAGTCACCCACCGACCCAAAGTCACCCACCCACCACCCACCGACCCAAAGTCACCCACCACCAACCGACCCAAAGTCACCCACCCACCACCCACCGACCCAAAGTCACCCTCCCACTGACCAAAAGTCACCCACCCACCGACCCAAAGTCACCCACCCACCCACCGACCCAGTCACCCACCGACCCAAAGTCACCCACCCACCCACCGACCCAAAGTCACGCACCCACCCTCCTACCCAAAGTCACCCATCCACCGACCCAAAGTCACCCACCGACCCAAAGTCACCCACCCACCGACCCAAAGTCACCCACCCACCAACCCAGTCACCAACCGACCCAAAGTCAAACTGACCCAAAGTCACCCACCCACCCAGTCACCGACCCAAAGTCACCCACCCACTCAGTTACCCACCCACCCACTCAGTCAAGTGTCACCCACCCACTCAGTCACCCATCCACCCACACAGTCACCCACACACTCAGTCAACTCAGTCACCCACCTAGCTGTCAAGGGGGGGAAGCCCAACCCTGTCACCCGCCCCCCCAAAATTACATCCCGGGCAATGCCGGGTATATCAGCTAGTATATATATATATATATATAGAGTAATGTTTATTGAGGGCCTAGGAGGTGGGTAGTGGGGCTGTAGCGTGTATTGTTTTTATTGTGGGTAGCAGAGGGGGGGGGGGAGTGGAAAGGGGGTATTAGCCCCAACAGAGGGTGTTTAGGCCTTGTGGGTGGGTAGCGGGAGGCGTTAACCCCTTCATTACCATAGTGGTATTAACCGCTATAAATAAGCCGGCGACACTGGCACCGGTGCCCCAAACCAAGGCCTGTAACTCGGGAAGCAGGGGGTCTCTGAGCCACAAATCTATGCGGTTCAGCTCAGAAGCCTGTCACGATAGGTTATGACAGGTTGTAAGTTACATCAAATAACTGGGTTTGAACTGAACGAGGCTTAGATATAATAAAGTATATTTATTCCTTTGGATAGGTGAACACACAATATAGTACAGTAACAGGCAAGAAGTACACTTACTTTGGGGATGGGGGATGAGAAGTATGTTGCATAGCAATTCTCCAGCAATCAGGTCCAATCAAGATGATATCAGAAGACAATGGGTATAGGGATTACCACAGTTTATATATCTTTTGTAACCCTATCCTTAACATTAAGTACAGGTGATTGGTTTTCAATTACCTGTAGCCACTCTCTAACGTGGGAACACATTTTGATACATGCCCCCCTGCTAGTTGGCACATGCGCATTAGAACTGTGGGGTCTCATTTCTGTAGGCCCACATTTGCATCAGGAATGCCAGCCAGTCTGCCAGATGGGATTTCTGGCAGGATATTCTCTGTTGTGAGGTGTTAAAGGTGACACTTATAGACTGCTCTGGTTTGAGTCATCTCTGCCCTCATGTAAACAGTGGAGGTGATAAACTCTACACATTAGGATGCTTCCCTGGCCATCTGCTGTCCTTTGTCCCAAAGGAATTTCCTCTGGGTCTTGTCCTTGCCTAGGGATACAGTGTTACAAGTTAAACACAAACATATTAAAATGTCCGGGTCTGTTAGGCTCAGCGGGTCCAAACTTCCGAGTTCTCAATGCCGGAACTGGGACACCATGTGGTCCAATTTGCGACCCGCTAGGACCTCGGGAACCGGAGTTACACAAATACACCTAAAACCATTTCCTATTTTAATACAATAAACTCCGCTGTAAATTAAATCACGGTTTTTCACTAAATCCCCATTGAAAACAACGGGCTTCGCCGCCATAGACTTTTTTTTTTTATAACTTCAAGTTTATTGGAAGATTTTCAATATAAATAGCATCGCAATACAAATAACACGAACATTCACAGTATTACATTCATGTATGATACTGCTACATTCTCCTTCTGGAGCCCTAAGTGTTCATGCGTTGAACATGATATCTCTATAACCAGTTGGGATATTTATGTATTTTAAACTTGGGGGGACAACACATAAAAAAGAAAAAAAAAAAAAAAAAAGGGTAATTTAAGGCGGGGGAGGGTGGGAAGGAGGGAAGGGGGGGGGCATGGGCACGCTGCACTGCCATTTTCCCATAGGTGGCTGGTAGATGTACTCTACACGATTGTTTGCCGACTTCCAGGGCCACCCAAGGTGTTCACATGGCGTGTCCTCAACTAGGTCTCGTAGTCCGTTCCGCTTACTTTGTACGAGAATGCACTTGGAATAATCACTGCCATATCGTGGCTACCTCAACTCCTGGGAAGTCTGTCTGTTCCAGCCAAGGCGTCCAGACTTTTATATATTTTTCGCCAGTGTCATTGACCAGACTCGTCAATTTCTCCATCTGGCATATGTACCATAATCGATTTCGAATTTTTGGGATATTTGGGATCTCTGGTTGTTTCCACATAGCTGCGATCTCGCACCTTGTTGCTGTTGCAAAATGTGCAACTAGTTTATTACCTGCTTTTGAAAGACCCTTCCATGGTCTGTTCAATAGGAACAGCCACGGATCAGGGGGAATTGCGAGGTCAAAAATCCTCCGGAGCCAATGTCTAATCTCATCCCACAGGTGTGAGATCCGAGGGCAAGACCACAGCATGTGTAACAGGTCCGCCGATTCTCCGCACTGTTTGGGACACAGCGGGGAGTATCCTGTGACAAACCTTGATAATTTTAGTGGGGTGAGATACCACCTCATCAATACTTTATATGCATTCTCCTTCAAAGTAGTGCATATGGAGCTCTTAGCAGTAGCCTCTAAAATAGCCGTCCATTCGTCCTCCTCCATTTCCTCCCCTAAGTCTGTTTCCCATCCAATTTGGTACGTCAGTTTCTGTCATTGCTGTGAGCTCCCAGAACCGACCACCTCTCTATAGATCTGCGATGTAAGTCCCTGCGTGTCTGTTTTCGTCAGACAGAGCTTTTCAAATGTGGTTAGTGGCGGGAAGGGGGAGTTTTTGGTGAAGAACGCTCTGGCCTGGAGGTAGCGGAAAAATTCGGAGTGTGGGACGTTTTTTTCAGATCGGATTTGTTCGAATGATTTAATTTTGTTCGGTATACCCTCCAGGTCCTTTAACCTAAGATATCCGTATCTTTTCCAAGGCCCTGCGGCATTTGCCACTAGTCCCGGTGCAAAGTCAGGGTTGCCCCATAAAGGGGCCATCCTAGAGCGCCTTGAGGTCAGGGTATGTTTATATTTCGTGGTCTCCCATACCGACAGTGAGTTGGCCACCGAGGAGAGCGGCCGTTCAGCCCATTTAATAGCTGTTTTGGGTAACCAGAGCAAATTCTCTATCTCTAATGGGGCACAAGCCCTCTTTTCCAGATCCACCCATCTTTTCAGATCAGGGTTGGTCTGCCATTGTGTGAGTTGACACAATTGCGCCGCTTTGTAATAAGAGACCAGGCAAGGTACCGCTAGGCCTCCTGTCCGCGTGGTTTTTCTCATAATTGTCTTATTTACTCTCGGTTTTTTCCCTCCCCAGATAAATTCGGAGATATCAGACTGAAGTGAGAGTATATCCTTCAGTCTAAGTGGCACTGGTAGAGTCGGAAACAAATATAGGATACGGGGGAGGAGATTCATCTTTACACTATGTATCCTACCTATCCAGGAGATCTTGTAGGGCATCCATTTTTTTAAATCTGCTTTTAGTGTCTTGATTAGCTTGGGGTAATTAGCCTCATAGATGTCCCTGTAATTTTTGGTGATGTAGACCCCTAGGTATTTAATATGTTTTGGTTGCCAATTGAAATTAAAGTTCAGACTCAGTAGCTTTTCAGTTTCCTTTGGGAGGCTAATATTTAGGGCCTCTGATTTGGTTTGGTTGATTTTGAATCCTGATATTCTATTAAATTTATCTAACAGGTCAAATAGGTTCGGCAGGGAGGTTAGAGGCTTGGAGATCAGCAGCAGTATATCGTCTGCATACAGGGCAACCTTATGTGATTGTGAATGCACCGTAATCCCTGAAATATCCGGGTTGTTACGGATTTGCGCAGCCAAAGGTTCCATACATAGGGCGAATAACAGGGGGGATAACGGGCACCCCTGTCGTGTGCCGCTTTTAATTTGAAATAGATTAGAGGGGAAACCCTGATGTATGACCTTGGCTGCGGGGCCCGAGTATAGCGACATTATCGCACCACTCACCCTTTCCCCAAAGCCGAATGCCCCAAGCGTCTGTTTTAAGTATGGCCAGTCTATCCTGTCGAACGCTTTTTCGGCATCCAGACTCAACATCATAATGTTTAATTTCTGATTAGTGGCTATTTCTAGCAGATCAATGATGCGTCGGGTGTTGTCCGCAGCTTGTCTACCCATTATAAAGCCGACTTGATCTGGATGTATGAGTCTGGGCAGGATGAGACATAATCTATTGGCCAGTAGTTTGGCATATATTTTGACATCTGTATTAATTAGGGAAATTGGTCTATAACTTTTACAGTCCTGCGGATCTTTCCCAGGTTTATAAATAACTGAGATTGACGCCTGAAGCATCTGCTCCGGGAACGGGGCTCCTGCTAAAACAGCATTATACATTCGGAGCAGCCATGGGGCTAGGTTCTCAGCGAACACCTTATAATACTGCCCCGAAAACCCATCTGGCCCCGGGGCCTTGGAGGGTTTGAGGTCGGTGATGACCTGGGTAAGTTCTTCTAATGTAAAATCAGCCTCTAACCCCTCCCTGTCCTGCGCGCTCAGCCCCGTTAGGTTGGACCGTGCTAGAAAATCTTCTATGGCCCTTGCCGTTTTGTGATTATGTGCCACTTTCTCTCCATTATATAAATTTTCATAGAATGCTTTAAATTCCTCGACTATGCTTTTTGGGTTGGATGTGGAGGAGCCGTCTTTCAGACGTATCGCCTGTATGTTATAATTAGGCTGTCTAGTGTTTAGTTTGCGCGCTAGCATGGTATCCGGCCTGTTCGCCTTTTCGTAAAATTTCCTCTGTGACCAACTCATAGACTTATCAGCCTGGGAGACCATTAGTAGATTTAGTGCGATTTTGGTGTTCTTTAACTCCAATAGGACCCCTGAATCTTGTGTCAGTTTGTGTCTTGATGTGAGGGAACTTAATTTGGATTGGAGGACTGCAATCCTCTTATTACGCTCTCTCTTTCTACGGGCTGCGATGCTAATTAATGTGCCTCTTATGGTTGCCTTATGGGCCTCCCAGAGGTGAGGTCGCTGCTCACCGAACCATAGTTGGTCGTGAAGAATTGATCTATCTCCTCTCCGACTGAGTCGCATATATCTGGGATCTTGAGTAGAGACTCGTTTAACTTCCAATTTGCACCGGGTCTATCAGGGCGAATTTGGTTGCACCTCAGCTCTATAGGCGCATGGTCTGACCATGAAATATCATGGATCGAAGCCTGAGCGACCAAGGCGACCAGTCTACTAGAGATGAAGAAGTAGTCGATTCTGCTGTAAACGTCGTGGGGGTGGGAGTAGAAAGTATAGTTTTTTTCTGTGGGGTGGAGTTCTCTCCAGATATCTACCAGCTGGGTTTTTTTGAGACCTGCTTTTAGGGTGTCGATTACTTTCTTACGACAGTTTCTAGCGATTCCCGATCTGTCTAGCTTCGGGTTCAGGGTAAGGTTGAAGTCTCCCGATAGTATTATCTGGCCTTTGGCTACCTGCGTGAGTTTCTGGAAAAAATCCTTAAGAAATTCGTGGCCTTGTTCACCCGGGGCATACACCGATGCTATTGTCAGTGGCTGTTCTTGTACTGATCCCACCACTATTAAGTATCTGCCTTCACTGTCCCTCCTAATCGTGTCAAGAGTGAATGGAACCCTATTGTGAAAGAGAACTCCGACCCCTCTTTTTTTTTCTGTAGCGGACGCTAAGTAGAATTGTGAGAATTGTCTATCCAGGAATTTGGGGCCACTGGTACGGCTAAAATGAGTTTCCTGTATTAGGAGGATGTCCGCCTGTTTTGCCTTAAGATCCGTAAAGGCGACCTTTCTTTTCCTAGGGTTGTTAAATCCCTTTACGTTTATAGATATAAAATTCAGCGCCATATAGTTAGGTTAGTGTCTGGGATCTGCTTAGAGATGTTATGGTTCTGAGGTGGTCCCGACCTGGGCCTCCTAGTGTCGTCAGTGTGACCTGAGATAAGTATATGCCACTGGGTTGGCCTTTCCCTGCTCTGATGGTAGGCCCGTATCCCCCAGGAAGGGAGAGGGAGGGAGGAGGAGGGGGAGGGGAGGGGGAAAAACTGAGTAAATAAAAAGAAAAAGGGAAGAGCCTTGTCTGGGCTGATCCAGAGTCGACTCTTGTGCCCTGTTTGTCGGACCGCCAACTGGCACCCATCAATCGGGAGTGTCAGTCGTTGTGGGCGTGTCCTCTGTAGGGCGTGTTGGCTCCCATGGACTACCTCCATGGGATACCTTGTGAGGCGCCGGCGAAGACCAAAGGTGTCTCGCACCGACATTGAACTTTGTGTGTGTGTTGCGGCATAACATAACAATCTTTATTGCAACTTCAAAAGAAATTAACTGTAACTGTAGACTTAGCTTAATTCAGCTTTGGCTCCACGGTCGCACCCCAGCACTCGGGGGCCACCCCGGACCGGTGTCTCCCCACTCCCGGTGTTGGTGCCTCCGTGGGATTCAGCGTCGGGGGCTTACGTAACCTCGCTCGCCCCGTCCATGGATCCCATGCGGAGTGGGGGCCTGTGTCGCGGTCAGGGCTCGGTCCACCGAAGTGGGGCCCCCCGAGGGTGCCCCCGAGCACCCCGATACTCCGCCAGCCGACTGCCGTGACCAATTGCTGACCCTGCAGCTGACAAATTGCATTAAACATTAGTCCTCTGGTGAAGCATAAGTCATAAAGGTTAAACGAACAAACCTGGGTCAAACATGGACCCAATTATAACCCAACTCCCTTGAGCCTGTAATGTCCCCCATAGTCAACACCCCTTTAAGCTATATCTGTGTCAATCTGGCCACGACATGAACCCCCCTCTGGTGAAACCTCCTTCTCTTCTTTACCTGATCCCTCCAGCACAAGGCGTATTGCTCATCTCCCTCTGTTTAACGTGAATGCAACCTAGGGGGTTGGGGGCAGGAGGAGGGGCGGCAGGGGGGGGAGGGGGGAGGAGGCGGGGGGAGAGGCGGAGGGGGGAAGGGGGAGGGGAGGAGGGGGGGAAGAGGAGGGGGGGAGGAGGAGGGGGAAGGAGGAGGAGGGGGGGAGGAGGAGGGGGGGAGGAGGGAGGAGGGAGGAGGAGGAGGGAGGAGGAGGTGAGGGGAGGGGAGGAGGAAGGGGGAGGGGGGAGGGGGAGGGGGGGGGAGGAGGGGGGCGAGGGGGAGGAGGGGGGTGGGGGGGAGGAGGGGAGGGAGGGGGAGGGAGGAGGGGGGAGAGAGGGGGAAGGGGAAGGGGGAGGAGGGAGGGAGGGGGGAGAGGGGGGGAGGAGGGGGAGGGAGTGGGGGATGGGAGGGGGAGGGGTGGGGTGGGGGAGGAGGAGGGGGGGAGGAGAGGGGGGGGGAGGTGAGGGGGGGAGGTGAGGGGGGGAGGAGAGGGGGGGGGGAAGAAGAGGGAGGAAGGGGAGGAGGAGGAAGGCGAGGAGGGGAGGGGGAAGGAGGGGAGGGGGAAGGAGGGGAGGGGGAAGGAGGGGAGGGGGAAGGAGAGGAGGGGGAAGGAGAGGAGGGGGAAGGAGAGAATAATGTAAGGAGGAGGGAGTGACAGAAAGGTTGGGGGGGGGAGGGAGGCAGCCGGAAGAATGGAGAGGGGGGGGAGAGGACAGAGGGGCGGGAAGGCGGCGGGGGGGGGGGATCAGTGGGCCAGACGAGGAGGGGGGGGGGCGGCTGCGAGGGGGGGGGGGAATGGCACGGGGGGGGGCACCTCCACCTAACCTTTGGTCCACCGATACAGGGTTGCCCCCACTCTGAGGCCCGCCCCGGGTCCCCGGGGAGGCTAGCCTCTCATATCCTCCGCCCCCCGACCCCGCAACCCGGAAGTCCCTCCTATAGGCGGAAGTGCCCGAGTGCCAGGGAGTCTTTGAGATGACGTCTGGTATGTCGGTCGGAAGCTCCTCCCTCCTCCTGTTCGCGCTCTCTGCTTGCTTTCCCGCTCTCATCTTCTACGCTTGTCAGGGAAGAAGGGGATCCGGCGTCTCTCAGCTGCAGTTCTCGAGGAAGACCACCAGGGGGGGACATCGCGGGAGTACCTATGGCCGGCCATTTTGACACGAGGGAGGGAGAGTTGATTCAGGCCCCTTTAAGAGCTCTACCGGTCCGGCGGAGCTGTGTAGACCTCGTGGTTTCACGTGGCTTCCTCCGGCGCGGCTCCCACTCTGTTCCAGGACGTGGATGTGGACGGATCAGCCTCGGATTCCAGGTGAGGGGGACAAGAGGGGCCAGGGCTGGATAGGTTCTGCTGCAGTCCCAGCTTCTTGAGGAAGCTGTTTCCGTCCTCGGCCCTCCGTAGAGTATTTGCAACCCCGTTCTTCACGACTAGTAGGGCGAAGGGGAACAGCCATCTATATTTGACCCCTCTGTCCTGCAGGGTTTTAGTTACTGGACCCAAGCTGCGTCTTCTTAGGAGGGTAGCCGGGGATAGATCCTGGAAGATCTGAAGCTTGGCGCCCTCATATTCCATGGACCTGGCCTCCCTGGCGATCCGGCAAACTGCATCCTTTATTTTATAATAGTGAAAGCGAACTATTATATCTCGAGGGGGGGCTCCCGCCTGCGGTCTTGAGCGGAGGGCCCTATGACACCTATCAATGTGTAAGTCCTGGGCAGATTTATCAGGCATTATGTGTTCCAGCCACTGCTGTACAAATTCCTCAGCGTCCGTTACTGTCTCTGGGACCCCACGGATACGGACATTGTTCCGTCTGTCCCGGTTTTCAGTGTCCTCTTGTTTGTCAGTGAGGTCTCGGATCTTCTCCTGTAACTGGGCTACTGTGTTGTTTGTCTGCTGCAGGGCCCTCGTGTTGGCGTCCATTTTGGTCTCTAGGGACCCGGTCCTCTCCCCCAGTCCATCAAGGTCCCTCCTCAGATTCCACAGCTCTCTGTTGAAGAACTGTTTCATCTCGGCACAGAACTCTCTGAGGTCTTTTCTGGTGACTGGTTCGCTGTCATCCGCTCTCCTGGCCGGTTCTGCTGCCATCCCTGCCAAAGGGGGATCAGGGCTATCTCCCGCTGCTGGGGGGTTCTTGTTAAAATATGTAGTGACCGAGGGGTCTTTCAGCTTTGCTTTCCCTCGTGCCGGCATCCCCAGGTGTTCCCCTAATGAGGTCGTGAATCTCACTATATCAGGGTCTCTCTCTCTCTTCAGTCACTTGCTCCAAATTCAATCATGCATGCGCTAGCTCACTAAGAAAGACTCTGACACAAAGTTCAGCTTCTATCTCAGTACATGCGTTATCCCGGGGGTAACACAGGAACTGCTTTATTGAGTACACAACATAGTTTATATAGCTCATAGCGGGGAGGGGCATGGGAGGGGTTAAATCATATGTATCTTTATTCCAGGACACGCTGTCTTCCTTGATTGGTTAAGTCATATGTATCTTTATTCCGGGACACGCTGTCTTCCTTGATTGGTTAAGTCATACATTCTCCCGGGCTCATGCAGCCCTCGTGCATAGCTGCGTCATCAGTTCATGGTTTAATCATCTGGTCATGTGTTTACCAGGATATCTGAGACAAAGTTCGGGCGTATAACATAACAAAAGAAGAAATATATATTCACACACATTTCTACCTTCACAATCCCCCCTTGAATAGATATTTCTGACTTGCCTAAGGGAGTAAGGCTGTCTTGCGATGGGGAAAAAGGAATGGGATACTTCACTCGATTACTGGCACAGGATATCTCTAATAGACTCCTGTACCTTCCATCGAGACTTAACACACCGCAAGAGTCCCTTCCCTTCCGTATAGCCTTAATAGTCTACAGCAATGAATTACAAATAAAATGAGGAGTCCTAGAAGGACTGTGGGTAGGCATATCTTTGTGAATTTTGGAGCTAAGCAGAATTTCCAATTCACTTCCGGTGTTTATCATCATGTCGACACCACCAACTTTGAGCATCAGTTTGCGATAGAGAGGAATAAGGCAACAGAGAATAAGAATACCAAATATAAAAATACATAAAATAACTAGGCCGATCGTGGTAAGAATCGATTTCCATCCTCCCGCCCAATCTGCTATCCAATTGGCCCAACTGGTATCTACTCCTGCATTCCTCTTTACCTCTAAAGCTAGGTCCTTAATTTGATTGAGTGCCTTGACTGTTTTACCGTCAATTGCCGAATTTTCAGGGATATAAGTACAACATTCTTCACCAAACATGGAACATACACCACCCTTTTCTGCTAAAATCATATCGATAGCCATCCTATTCTGGAGGGTCATCCGGGTGTTGGGCCCTAGTTCTTCAATAATACCCTGAAACGCATCCCTACTAAAATTTATAAACCTCTGCTGATTGTAATACAAATAGTTAATCCAGTCAACATTTTTATTAATTTGTACTTGTGGGATGATTGATATAAATCCAGCGGAAATTTGGTCTAGGGCCTTGAATTCATCAGGGACCCCCCTTGGAACTCCTATGGCATCTCTATATACCATCCCATCGTTCTGTAAATCTGTCTTTATATCTCTTTTGTATCGTGAAAAAGACAGAGGCCTCCTAGATAGATATTGTTCCTCAGGTTCCCAGGGAAGTATTCTGAAAGGCATTATTAGTTTTACTAAAGTACACTGCCCCTGCCATTGGGGGGGCAAGATGTTACGAAGTATACCGTTTCCACACAACCAATATACATCTAACATATGAAGGGTGTGGTTCTGGAGTTTGTCGGAGTCCAATGAGGAGTTTGTAACACAAAAACCTGGAGCAAACCTTCCTAGTTTTACGCCAGTACTGCGTTTACCATTGAAACAGGTATAGTTTCCATTGTGGATGAATACTTCTCTTGGGGGTTTGACACTGGTCTTAACGGACACTAGATGGCCTAATTCTGGACATTTGGAAACGCTACCATTACTTAACAGAGATATTAGACATAAAGTTTCATTGCCTGGGAGGACAAGAGGGACTGTGGTCAGATGGGTGTTGGCGGCAGCGCAAGCTATACAACTAACATTCTGACCTGAACTCTTCACCGTATACTTTACCCACTCTAACCACATATTTTTCCTTACATCAGTTTGTGTCTCAATTTGGAACACATCTTCCCATGTTAGATTGGGAATGGGCAATACTTCCTGTATTTTGGCATCAAATTTTTCTTTATTATGTTTGGGAGCCCCGGTGGGTTGTATCGGCCTATTCTTAATATCTCTAAACAATAGGTGTCCCATCTGTCCATGTAATGTACCTCCGTACATCCCTAACACATACAGCCCCATATCGTCCTCCGATGGATTCTCGAGCTGTAGATAGAAAGGGAGACATATAGGTGGGGTGCTAGCTTGGCAGGTGGTAGGACTCCAAACACCCTTACCTAAAATCAGTCTGGTCAGGAGGGATTTCCCATTCTTATCTTTCCTGTTTTTCCCCTCAGATGGCTGATAGGCCCAATCCTCATCCCCAGTGTTCCATCCTACATTAGACCATTTGCCGCACCATTTATTGTCACCGAAAGTGACACAGAGATACAGTTGTCCCTGCTGCCAATACCCTGGGTTAGGATATAACTTGAAATATTCGCAATCCGCAACTTTACAGAAATCAGTAGTAAATGTCTGTAAGGACAGTGAAGAGTTGACCCAAAAGGTCACTGTTTTTACCTCTACCCCTAAACTTAAAACTATAAGCAAAAGGATATACATCATGGAGCTTCAATTGGGGATTTCTTGCAATGGGAAGCGTGTATCCAGGGTCCTCTCCCTTCAAGTTTTACCGCGGTAGGGGTGATCAGCAGGACACGATATGGACCGTCGAATCTGGGCTCCAGACAGTCTGATCTTACGTGTCGTTTGAGATATACACTGTCGCCTGGCTTGAAAGGATGGACTGTTTCTCCTGAGGAGTCTGGAAGAGAAGCGGACACTAAAGAACGAGAGTTAGACAATTCTTGACCCAATAAAATTACAAATTGCACCAATTTATCCTGATTCTTTTGTAATTCCTGGCTGTCTATCTCTGGTATCCTAGGGGGTGACCCGAATAAAACCTCGAAGGGGGTGAGACCATGTTTCGCCTGAGGAGTGTGTCTAACATGGTATAGCGCTATGGGCAGTAGTTCTGGCCAGGGGACAGGGTGGTCCTGGCTCATTTTTAACAGTTTGGTCTTCAGTGTGCCGTTCATCCTTTCTACCTTTCCCGAACTTTGCGGATGGTATGGGGTGTGCAGTCCTTGGTGGGCTCCCAGCATAAACCAGAGTTCGGAGAAAACATTAGCAACAAAAGCTGGTCCCTGATCACTTTCTATCACTTCCGGTATTCCAAATCTGCAAGCTACCTCTATGAGCATCTTCTTGGCTGTCACCTTGGCTGTCATATTCTTGACTGGGTAAGCTTCGGGCCATCCTGAAAACATATCCACCACTACCAGCACGTACTCGTATCCTCCAGCCGGGGGCATATGTATATGGTCCACCTGAATTCTTTGCCACGGATATTCTGGTTTGGCGAGGTGTTGAATGGGTACTGCTTGGGTGCGACTGGGATTACATGTCTGGCAAACTTGGCAAGCTTGGTTATACGTAGCTAACGTGGTACTGATTCCTGGTGCGTGATAGAACTTTCTGATATAGGCAAAGGCTTGGTTCTTTCCTCTGTGCGTCGCTCCGTGTGCCCATGTCGCTACTGCTGGGTACATTCGTCTGGGGAGGCAATATACATCATCCTTTTTCCATAGACCTGTTCCTTTCTCGATGCTCGCCCCATCTTTCTTCCATTGCTTTTTCTCTTCTGGTAACGCTTTTGACTGTTCCTGTAGTAGCTTGGTAATTGGAGGTCGAATTGCAAGCGTAAACGGGACATCATCAATTTCTATTCCTGCTTCTTTGTCTTGTTCTTTCTTTTTCACTTGTGCCCTTGTGCTCACCATGGTTACTGCGGTAGCCTCTGTCGACAGCCATCTCTCCGACACAGATCCCAAGGCTGCTTCTTTGGCTGCCTGGTCGGCCAGTTGATTACCTCTGGCTTCCTTGCTGTCTACTTTCCCATGTGCCTTTACTTTGAGGACTGCCACCTGGACGGGTAGTGCCATAGCTCTCATCAGATCCTGGATAAGGTCAGCATGCTTCACTGGGGTTCCAGAAGATGTTATAAATCCTCTATTCTGCCATATTGTGCCGAAGTCATGGGCAATACCGAAAGCATAACGCGAGTCCGTTCTTATATTCACTTTCTTGCCTTTTGCCATTTCTAGTGCCATTTGTAGGGCCACTAGTTCTGCCTCCTGGGCTGATCTTCCAGGTGGTAATGCCGCAGCATGGAGAATTTCGGTTTCTGTGGTAACCGCGAAACCGGTGTGGAACCGACCGTGTTCGTCTGCATATCTGGATCCGTCAGTCCATAGTTCCCAGTCAGCATCTGGTAGTGGGCTTGTCGACATATTGGGAGGCTCTGACGTATCCTGCTGTAGGGTGAGTAGGCAATCGTGAGGGGACGTCTCTTGCACTTCATCTGTACCGCCATCAACTCCCCCCTTTGGGATATGTGGCAGAAGAGATGCTGGATTAATCGTGGTACAGCGTTGGAACGAGACGTATGAAGGCAGGAGCAGAGAGCATTGAAGTCTAAGGTGCCGTTGGTGGGTAAGATGTCGGGGCAGCGTCAAGGAGAGGACTGCGGCCAGATCGTGGGGTGCCATGATAGTAACATCGTGTCCTAATGTAATATCAGCAACTTTGTCGAGCAATAATTGAGCAGCATGGGCCGCTTTGAGACAGCTGGGAGAAGTCCGGGCAACAGGATCCAGACGGGCAGAATAGTATCCCACAGGTCGTTGTCTATCTCTGTGAGCCTGGGAGAGAACACCTGAGGCGTGGCCATCTTGTTCTGATACATAAAGATGGAAAGGCTTGGAGTAATCCGGAAGACCTAGAGCCGGGGCGGTAGATATTGATTCCTTCAAGGCAGCGAAACACTGTTGGTACAACTGATAGGTTTCAGTATCAGCTACATCTTCCTCTTTGGGGCCTGTTTTCAAGGCATCATATAGGGGTTGCATATTTCTTGATGCATCTGGGATCCATTGTCGGCAATATGTGATCAATCCGAGGAACATTTGTAGTTCGTGAATGGTGGACGGGTATTTTACTAACGAGATAGCCTGTTTCCTCTCATCTGTCAGGTGCTTGATGCCTTGTGAAATACAATGGCCTAGGAAGACAACACGAGGTAGACACCACTGTAGCTTGGATTTGGAAACTTTGCATCTGATCGTATAGAGATATTGGAGCAGAGAGATGGAGAGATCTTCGAGGTCTTGGAAAGTAGTAGGCCCGCAGAGTAGAAGGTCGTCCACGTATTGGAGAAGTGTGGCTTCTGGGTGTGCGGATACCCATGGGGAAAGGGACAACTTTAAAGCTTGGGAGAACTGATTGGGACTGTTCTGAGCACCTTGGGGTATTCTGGTCCATGTCAGTTGTGCCCCTTGAAACGTAAATGCGAACAGGAATTGGCATTCCTCCTGGAGGGGGACACTAAAGAAAGCATTTGCCAGGTCGATTACCGTAAAGAGACCTGCTTCAGGCGGGACACCGCTGAGAAGGGTATTGGGATTCGGGACCACTGGAGTTTCCATGATAGTGGCCGCATTTATAGCTCGAAGGTCTTGTACCAGCCGGTACTTTTCAGGTTGGCCTTTCACAGTCTTCTTTTTAACCGGAAACAAAGGAGTGTTGCAAGGGGATGTGCAGTATTTCAGAACTCCTTTCTGTAGATATGCCTGAATCTGGATTTTTAGACTGGTTTCCTGAGCAGCTTTTAACGGATATTGGGGGACCCGTGGAAAGGGGAGTCCTGGCTTCAGTTGCACAACCACTGGGGGGACTGGGAGAAGACCAACATCTTCAGGTCCCACAGACCATAGTTCTGGGGGAATAAAACACTCTATATGTTCGGGAAATCCCATCTCACGTAGTGCCAGATCTTGCATCATCATTAGTGGCAAGGCTTTGATGGTGCAAATATCCGCGGGCCCCGTGTCGTCCCCATCTGGACGGTGAAGGGTAAGCTGCATTCCGTCTGCATCATAGCAGATATTGGCCCGTAGTCGTTGGAGAATGTCCGATCCCAAAAGATTGATGGGGCAGGTTGAAGAAACTAAAAATCGTGCGACCACATCCGAAAAGGGGCCGAGGGGTACTGGGATGGTCAGTCGGCTTTCTCTTTGCACTCCCTCCACGCCAACAGATGACATCCAGTCTGGGGATAATTCTATAGTGGGGGGAAGGAACCTTTTTGAAATAACTGATGTGGACGCCCCCGAGTCCACCAGGAAATCTAGAGGGACATTGTTTACTGCGAGAGTAACTTTCCCGCATACAGCAGTATGTCCCACTGCTGCCATGGTGGTCCCGGATTGTCCTTCCTTTCAGGACCGAGGAGGTAGCCCGTCTTGTTGTTGTTCTTGTCGTGGCTTTCTGCATTCACGTCTCATGTGTCCAACTATACCACAGTTCCAGCAGATGGGTCCTCCCTGGCCACGGCCATTTTGTCTTCTATCCTGTCGCTGTCCGCCATAGTTGCCACCATATGAATTTAACCCTTGTTGGGGAGGCTGGGGGTAGTAAGGAGCATATGCCGGGGCAGGGGGAGGGTATGGGTACGGTGTGGGGTATTGCGGGTAGACCGGTGGTAGTTGTTGTGGGTAAGGAGCGGGGTTGGGGGGGTTCGGGGTACATCCCGATGGTGGAGGGAGGTACTGAGGTCCTGTGGGAGGTGCTCCAGGAAGGGAGGGGCATAGCACAGCGCCTGCGCCTTCGTTATCTTGCATCATTAACGCGAGGGCCTTCTTTTTCCCTTTCTCCTTCACTTCCTTTGCTTGGGAGCGTGCAAAACCTTTGGCCACCAACACAGCATCTTGTAGAGTGCCTCCTATGCAGTCTGGACGAATCGACAGAATCTTTTCCCTTAGGTCTTCGTTTAACCCTTCCACAAAGGCTTTGGTCAGAATCAGCCGGTGAGCTTTGTGCTGGTGGATGAATCCCAGATCTTCGAATTGTATCTGGCATCGGGAAGCATATTGTTCCACTGATTCCCCATCGTTCTGGGTGATGTCCTGAAGGGACCCTTGTAACTCTGTTAGGGCTTCTTGAGCCCACAGTTTGAGTTGCTGGCAATAGGTCAGTCCTGAAGCATAAGTGTCAAGCGCTGGGGCCTGACTGGAGTCAAAAGCGGGGGCCATCAGTGGTAGAAAACTATCGGAGGCCCTAATTTCAGTCAGCGAGCTTAAATCGGACCAGGAGCAGCCATACGTCTTCCGTATCTGTTCCATTCTTCTGTAGAATGGCATAGGTTGTTTTTCCGGATCGGGAAGATTCGCTACTAGGGTAGACACTTGTGTGGGAGTGAACGTAACATACTGAAGACCAAGCTTTGTGACATTGCGGGGCGTGTTGTCTGTCATAGCGGAATGCTGGTTTTCCGCCACCGACTCCAGCTTAATAGCGGGCTTTACCCGGGCGTGGTAGGCCTGAGACTCGGGGAGGGAGGGCACTGCCGAAGGCACTATATTGTCCCTGCGCGGATCTTTGGCCTGTAACGCGGCCAACATAACCGACACTCTTTCTGCCTGATCCGTAACTATTCTTATCTCGGTAAGTTGGGTGGGCCTAATGTCTATGAACTCACGTATAGTGGCTATAATAATTCTGACTGCTGATTCTAATGGGTACTTGTATAACCCGGTTGACACCAGTGGAAAAGCTACGGTTGTAATACCCTCATCAACGCAAGCCTGATCTGATAGATAAGTGAGGGTGTTCCAAATTCCATTTTGCAATTGCTCCGCACATTTGGGTTCAAACTCCCGGTCGTATCGGGGCCCTACAACATGTATAATACGATTAATAGGTATATCACCCGGGCCGGTAATAGCGATTTCCCCGGGTCCTATTGGGCCCGAACTAGCAATGAGATCATTACTATTTTTCTGCAAAGAGGGCCCTGCCGCTTGGGAAATTGCCTTTGCTAAACCCCCCTTGTGTTGGAGTTCTGAGTTTGCTGCATTAACTATCACATCTACCCTTGCGGTGGTGATATCCCCGACACCTACACTGATAGTTACTTGGTGTCCCTGTGGATTAACATATACTTTGGATGCGGCCGGAAACCAATTTTCTGGCACTTGGGGCCTGCTAGGTAAGGGCGGGGGTTTAGTCGAAAGTATTGATTTAGGTTTAGCACTCGGGAGTGGTGGAGGCCGGGAAGGGATTCGTGGTGTAGAAGCGAGCGGCGGTACAGGCGCCAAATTATGGGTTGGCCCTGCCTGGTCTTCCCACTCTGATAGTTCGTCAGGGGCTGTGGCCCGTCGTACTTTTGCGAGTACTTCGAGGGCTTCTGGAGTCTGAAAAAGTTCTTTGAGAGAGTAGACCGGAACGGAAGGGAAAAGTATTTGTACTGCGCTTGTAGTAGCTTGGGTATCCGTTCCCTTGACTATGGGGCCTTGCGTGTCACCAGCCTCCGGTCCTTGGTAATAGGATCCGGAAGTAGTGAGGACCGGATATAAGGGGGCGGAAGGGGCGGAAAGGACTGGGTGGGAGGAACTGGACTCCGGAGGGCAGGGTTTGTTGGGCTGGGCGTTGTCGGGAGGAGGGGGAGGGCCAGTGCGGGGCGTGCCACAACTATAGCAGAAATCCCGCCAGTCGGGGTTTTGTACACCACAATGCGAGCAGACCCACCCTTTCGGACTAGGGCGAGCGCCATCTTGGTATGGCGGAGGGGCCGTGGTCCCCTTTGGTTTAACGGGTTTCATATAACCATATAACATTTCTGATAATGTGGACCCCCCTTGACCCACCACTTCCTCATACCCTTCTTCACATAATTTCCCTGCTACTCGCAGATGAGCCTGCGCCACCTCCAACAATCCTTTATCCTCCAACAACCCTCTAGATTCCGTTATAATTTTAGCCCAGAGACTGGGTTGTAATCTTCCCGTGGACGGAGCGTCCGCCATTTTATACAGATTACTTGCATTTTTAGTATATTTCTTTCCTTCTCGAGTGCGGACTAAATCTAGTGCTGTCTGTGCCCCTGTGGGCAACACATGTTTTTTCTTAAATAAGTGCAACATCTCTGAATTCTCTGTTCGTCCCACCAATATATCGTGGCCGGTCCTGTGTCACCGTCTCGAGGGAACCACTGTTTGGTTACCGCCCTCAGACGCTGGGTCCCTGACCCCAGACACCCGGTACCGGAGACAGAGTACTACTTCTACGTCTCGAGGGAACCACTTTTTCAGGTTACCGCCCTCAGAGCATCAGTGCCTGTCCTGTTCCCCTTTACTGGGCTGACAGCCTGCACTTCTTGGTGCCTGTCCTGTTCCCCTTTACTGGGCTGACAGCCTGCACTCTCATTCAGGGATTTTGCAACTACCTATCAGAAAATCAATCAGACAACCCGCAATCTATCTCCCATTAATACCCACTCGGTCTCTTAAGTTCCCAACACTAATGCACTAATACACCTACATATACGACCTCCAGTCAGCCGACAAAAATCCCACTCAACTTCGGGCTCCTACTTGCGGCACTGACTAGCATATATAACATGTAAACATTCGCACAATTTAGCAACTTATAGGTGACCACAAGCAACTGAAGAGTATGATATTTTTAACAGTTCTAAACAGAGCGCGACTCTAAAGATCACACCGTTGTATCACATCAACGTGAGTGAAAGACCTAAACAGATTATACTACCTAGGCAGCAACCCACCGACTTGTCATAGGCAAGATAACACACAAAATGTATGCAAGAGCTTACCTTGACTTTGAGGGTGGCCAGTCCTCGGTTCGGTGTGTCACGGTCTCTGCAGCAAAATCAGCGACAGGTCAGTCTCTCGTGGTGAGCCGGAGTCACGCTCCCCCCCTTCCACGTTGGGCGCCAAATAATGAGGTCGTGAATCTCACTATATCAGGGTCTCTCTCTCTCTTCAGTCACTTGCTCCAAATTCAATCATGCATGCGCTAGCTCACTAAGAAAGACTCTGACACAAAGTTCAGCTTCTATCTCAGTACATGCGTTATCCCGGGGGTAACACAGGAACTGCTTTATTGAGTACACAACATAGTTTATATAGCTCATAGCGGGGAGGGGCATGGGAGGGGTTAAATCATATGTATCTTTATTCCAGGACACGCTGTCTTCCTTGATTGGTTAAGTCATATGTATCTTTATTCCGGGACACGCTGTCTTCCTTGATTGGTTAAGTCATACATTCTCCCGGGCTCATGCAGCCCTCGTGCATAGCTGCGTCATCAGTTCATGGTTTAATCATCTGGTCATGTGTTTACCAGGATATCTGAGACAAAGTTCGGGCGTATAACATAACAAAAGAAGAAATATATATTCACACACATTTCTACCTTCACACCCCTTCTTAAACTTGCTGGTCTGCTTTGTGGGGGGTCACTTTGATTGCCGCTTTTATTTGATTATATTGCCGATGCGAGCAGAGCTAGAAACCTAAGCTTCCATCTACTCTGGCTTCGCGCATGCGCCTCCGCCATAGACTTTTAATGGTAAACCACCGCCGTTGGCGGCTATGGGAATCCGCCGCCATAGACTTTCAACGGGGCAACGCCGCCGTTGAAGTCAATAGGGTTTTTCTGCCATAGCCGGTCAATGGAGATTGGCCGCCATTGGAGTCTATGGGAAAAGTCCCGAACTTTCAAGGGGGTCCATACTCAGTCGGGTTGGTTCAAGAGGGTCAAGGATGGTTCTGCAGCGATGCCGGAGCAGTGACTACAGGTACCCCAAACCCTGGCCCTCTGGACCCTCCGGAACCGGAGATATGGATTCATAGATTTCAGCTTTTCAAACTTAGTAATTTTCCTGAGCGGTTTCTGCCGCCGCCATTGGAACCTATGGCGCGACCCGATCTCTCGGCACGACCCTTCTCGGGGGTCCAGGATTCGGGGACCCGGTGGTGGTCGAGTGGGGGGAGGTCTAGGAACTAGGGGCAAAAAGAATTTTATTTCTAGGTGCTCTAGAACTGTTTATTCCCACGCCACTTGTCGTTGAACTTGACTAACAGTGATCAAAGCTCTCTTATAGAAAAAGTATCCGCTTTGCGGTTTTGCGGTTTGGACGGCAGCCAACTCGTTCCTGGAAAGTGCCGTCGAGGTATTTCCATTGAAGTCAATGAGCCCATTGTCTTACACTGGGAAACCGCCGCTCCTCCTCTCGGACGCCAGCTGCTGGTCTTCACAGGAAACAGGACCAAAACAGCAAGATTCGCCATTGAAACGCATGGAGCTTCAATGGCGGCCTATGGGACCCTGCAAAATGGTGCCTGAAAAGGCAGGAAAATTAGACAAAGGGCTATAATCACTAAAGAACTATTAACCCTTGTACTCCCGGATGGATCCTAGTGTGTGTGTGATGCAGATAATTGAATGGATCGGTGGAAGGCGGTCACTGCGTATAGAACTCAGCCACAAAGTAAAATAAAATCAGCTTTAATGAAACATGTTGCTGTACATGACAGAATAGTCCTCTGACGCGTTTCGTTCCGTGTTGGAACTTTATCAAAGAGTTCAAGATAGGGTCCAGATAGGGATAAAAGATTATTTGCCCATTATTAAAAACATTAACTAGCATATTCAAATAAATAATAAAGTGCTACTGACCTCATCAATAAGAAGTCTCTGTCGCCAGCAACAACCTTGTCTTGCCCACAAAATACATTGCCAAAACAAAGCCAATACATTGCAATTACATTCAGATATCAATTAACCCCTTAAACACCTTATCGGATAATAACCGCAAAGGTAATTAAGGGGTTAAGCCACACTGGCCTGATACCCACCCTTCACCCATGAATTTGTACAGTGGCTTCATCATGCAATTATATATATATATATATATATATATATATATATATATATATATATATATATATATATATAATTGCATGATGAAGCCACTGTACAAATTCATGGGTGAAGGGTGGGTATCGGGCCAGTGTGGCTATATCTGTATATATATATATATATATACACACGCACACACATGATGAACCAATATACAAATAAATGTGGAAGGGTTATCAAGAACATGCTGTACTCCAAATAACACTTCTCCATACAGACACAAATCAATTACCATTCATTAATGACATCCCTAAACAATTTACATTCCATCCCTAACAATTAAACAATTAACAAATTCAAGCCTTGAACAGAACAGAACAATTTAGCCTGTGAAAAAATATATGTACCAACAAGAATACAAAATTGAAAACCAAGGCTAACCCTGACCTCAAGTACACCATACAATATCAACAATTACATCTATCTAATTTTAAAATACATTATACACACATTAATGCATAGCAGCATAGACAAATTAATTTAAAACACATCAAATCAAGCTTTTAAAACAGCATCATTTCTTACCCTGTATGTATATTTCTCTCTAGACATACATACATACATACATACATACATACATACATACATACATACATACATACAGTGGCAAGAAATGATATACCACCAAAAAAAAAGTTAAATAAAATACATTTCTTTAGTTCACTTACCATTACTTGCCCCCACCGACTCCCATTGAACTGGTTACTCATGAACAAAATCACCAGGCACAGGAACCCATAAAATAAAAAACCATAAAAAAATAAACATTAAACTAAAAATCCAAATCAATCCACGGGTCTTCTAATTGTAATCTATCTTCATCTGTATTCTTCTTTCTTCTATCTTCTTCCGGGGTCTTCTTCCCGTCTTCGGCCACGCCCTGGTCTTCTTTCTTCTCCGGAGGTCCTTCCTCCTCGGCGCCTGGCTTCAAAATGAGACGACATAGGCTTTTAAAGGCCTATGACGTCACATTTTCGTCATGGTTCCCACCGCCCTGATTGGGCTGTGAAAACCATGTGTTTTGGCCGAGAAAAAAAAAATGATGACGTCACTTAAAGGCAATGAAAGCACAGCCAATCAGAATGGCTTTGCTTCAATTGCCTTTAAGATGACGACATGAAAAGAAACATGGCCGGCCTCACATGGTACGGTAGCCAATCAGAGCATGGGAAGTCTATCCCTACTCTGATTGGCTCTAGTACCATGTGACAGGCTTTCAATGACTTCACATCCGTTCTCCCCAAGCCTCTGTCACATGGTCTACTAGAGCCAAACCCAGAGTCTTATCCACCCCCAAATGTCCATGATCATCATGTAGTGATCTTAAAACCAGGCCTTGCAGTCGCCGGGGTAGAAAGAGTTGTCGACGATCAGGATGATTGTGGAACTGAACAACCCTTTAGAGTAGCCCGTTATCATGATTATCTATCTCGAATTTGTCCCATTCTCGCATGAGGAGGCTTACCTCATTGGAAGGAGCCCGTTTCACTAGGGAAGGATCATTGTGGCGTAGCGCTTCTCGGACAGCCGTAGCCGCAGGATCACGTGTCTGTGCTATTACCAATTCCTTCCAAGTGAAGATAACGTTTTGAGTTAGACCCATGCCATCAGCGTGACAGTATGTTTTTGGAAGGCCTTTAGGTCGACACCCTAAAGAATCCGCGACCCTTAACTCTGAGAATGCCACTCGATCATTTACAATAGCAGCAGTGGAACACATGGCTCTCATCCCTGGTCCCAAGATTTCTTCCCAAGGCCCGTCATCTGAGATCTCGCCCAATCCCGATCTTCTAGATAGAGCATCGGCGCCTATATTGAGAGGTCCAGGTTTATATCTTAGAGAAAAACGGTAATTGGCGAGGGTGGCCATCCATCTATGACCGGTCGCATCTAATTTGGCTGTCGTTTGTACATAGGTCAGCGGATTGTTATCCGTTCTGACTTCGAAGGTAACCCCGTAGAGGTAGTCATGTAGTTTTTCAGATAGAGCCAATTTGAGGGCAAGAAACTCCAACTTGTGGACAGGATAATTCTTTTCACTAGGGGTCAGACTTCTACTTGCATAGGCCACCGGTCGCAGCCCAGTAGAATACTTGTGATGTAGCACCGCTCCCAATCTGTTAAGGCTGGCATCTACGTGCAAGATGTAAGGCTTCTCAGGGTCAGCATAAGTCAGGACTGGAGCTTCCGTTAAACTCTTTTTAAGCCCTTTAAACGCTTCTTCACATGCTGGTGTCCACCGATCCCCGAAGGGTGTTCTCGGAGTGGTCTTCTTCTGCTTGGGTTCTTCTGGATAGACTTTCAGCAAGTTGTTCAGCACGGCCGCCTGCTTGGAATATCCATCTACAAACCGCCGATAGTACCCGCAAAACCAGAGAAAGGACCTCAGTTCCATCACATTCTCGGGTCTCGGCCAATTCACCACCGCCTTTACCTTGGCCGGATCAGTGGCCACTCCATCTGCCGATACTATATGGCCCACGTAAGTGACTAAGGTCCGGCAGAAACAGCACCTGTCTAAGGAGAGTTTCAATCCTTCTTGACCCAATCGGTCCAGCACCTTCATCAGCCGAGTCTCATGTTCTTCGAGAGTTGTCCCGAACACAATTATGTCGTCCAAGTATACCAGACACTCACGAGGACACATGTCGCCAATCGTCTTCTCCATAAGCCGTTGAAAGGTGGTGGGAGCACCACAAATACCTTGGGGCATCCGGGTGAACTGATAGAAGCCCAACCGACAGACGACCGCCGTTTTTTCCTGATCAGCTACTGCTGCGGCACAGTTTATTCGAGCATTTGCCCGTTCTGTGCCGCAGCAGTAGCCTGGCGCGCGCCCGAGTGTGACGGGCGCACGCCGAAGCAGCGGAAGAGCGCCCTCCGATCGGGGCGCTCTCCCTACCACTGCCGGGTCCGCCGGGTCCCCCGGAACCCCCTGCCGCTGTCCCGCGATCGCGCGTGCAGGGGGCGCAGGCTCCCGAAGACGCGTGACCGCGCGTCTATGACGCGCGGCACGCCGAGGGGCGGCCACTAGCAAGCCGGGAAATCTCCCGGCTTGCGGATCTGGCCGCACTGCGATAAAGTGTGTCGCCAGTGTATGCTCATGGGAACCTGGTAGTATCCCGATCGGAGGTCCAATACGCTAAACCACTGGCTTCCGGACAATGCACTGAGGATCTCTTCTATGCGTGGTAGCGTGTATTGGTCAGGCACTGTACGTTTATTCAGAGTTCTGTAGTCCACGCATAATCGCACGGACCCATTCTTCTTATGGACCACAACAATTGGCGAGGCATAAAGACTTCGAGATTCGGTCACTATACCAGCGGTTTCCATCTCTTTCAAGACACCCCGCACATCTTCTACGTCTCGAGGGGCTATACGCCGAGACCTTTCTCTAAACGGAGTCTCGTCATTCAGACGGATGGTGTGCTGAGCACTTCTACTGCATCCCACATCCATCTCGCTAGTAGAGAACACTCCCCTTCTCTCTCTCAACTGATCACGTAGCCTCTCCTTCCATTCCTCTTCCAGGGGAGACTCTCCGAAGTCAAATTGTAGGTCCTCAGGCTCTCCCCCCACACAGACGGCCTGGACGGTTGCTGTATCGTCTACAGCAGTGGTTCCCAAACTTTTTCGGTTCAAGGCTCCCCAAGGCAATCAGAATTTTTTCAAGGCGATCAGGATTTTTACGCGGTGCCCAAAGTAAAAACAAAGGTGTATATACATACCTAACAGTTGCAGTGCGCAGTTGGTGTCTCTCTCAGACACTCTCACACACTCTCACTCTCTCTGACCTCACTCTCTCTCTCTTAGACCTCACTCTCTCTCTCTGACCTCACTCTATCTCTCTGACCTCACTCTCTCTCTCTGACTTCACTCTCTCTCTCAGACCTCACTCTTTCTCTCAGACCTCACTCTCTCTCTCTCTGACCTCACTCTCTCTCTCTCTCTCTGACCTCACTCTCTCTCTCTGACCTCACTCTCTCTCTCTCAGACCTCACTCTCTCTGTCTCAGACCTCACTCTCTCTCTCTCTCAGACCTCACTCTCTCTCAGACCTCACTCTCTCTCTCTCAGACCTCACTATCTCTCTCTCAGACCTCACTCTCTCTCTCTCAGACCTCACTCTCAGACCTCACTCTCTCTTTTCAGACCTCACTCTCTCTCTCTCTCAGACCTCACTCTTTCTCTCTCTCAGACCTCTCTCTCTCTCTCTCTCTCAGACCTCACTCTCTCTCTCTCAGACCTCTCTCTCTCTCTCTCTCTCTCTTTCTCTCTCAGAACTCACTCTCTCTCTCTCTCTCAGACCTCACTCTCTCTCTCTCAGACCTCTCTCTCAGACCTCACTCTTTCTCAGACCTCACTCTCTCTCAGACCTCACTCTCTCTCAGACCTCACTCTCTCACAGACCTCACTCTCTCTCAGACCTCTCTCTCTCAGACCTCTCTCTCTCTCTCTCTCAGACCTCTCTCTCTCTCTCTCTCAGACCAAACTCTCAGACCTCACTCTCTCTCTCTGACCTCACTGACTCTCTCTCTCAGACCTCACTCTCTCTCTCAGACTTCTCTCTCTCTCTCATACCTCACTCTCTCTCAGACCTCACTCTCTCTCAGACCTCACTCTCTCTCAGACCTCACTCTCTCTCAGACCTCACTCTCTCAGACCTCACTCTCTCTGACCTCACTCTCTCTCAGACCTCACTCTCTCTCAGACCTCACTCTCTCAGACCTCACTCTCTCTGACCTCACTCTCTCTCTGACCTCACTCTCTGACCTCACTCTCTCTCTGACCTCACTCTCTCTCTGACCTTACTCTCTGACCTCACTCTCTCTCTCTGACCTCACTCTCTCTTTCCGACCTCACACTCTCTCTCTGACCTCACTCTCTCTCTCTGACCTCACTCTCTCTCTCTGACCTCACTCTCTCTCTCTGACCTCACACTCTCTCTCTGACCTCACTCTCGCTCTCTGACCTCACTCTCTCTCTCTCTCAGACACACACTCACAAACAGATAGACACTCTCACAGACAGACACTCACTCTCACAGACAGACAGACACTCTCACAGACAGGCAGACACTCTCACAGACAGACAGACACTCACTCTCACAGACAGACAGACACGCTCACAGAAAGACAGATACTATCAAAGACAGACAGACACTCTCACAGACAGACACTCACAGACAGACACTCTTACTTTCTCAGACAGACACTCTCACTCTCTCAGACAGACACTCTCACTCTCTCAGACAGACACTCTCTCTCTCAGACACACTCTCTCTCACTCTCTCAGACACACACTCTCTCAGACACACTCTCTCTCACTCTCTCAGACACACTCTCTCTCTTTTGACACACTCTCTCTCACTCTCTGACACACTCTCACTCTCTGACACACTCTCTCTCACTCTCTCAGACACACTTTCCTTCACTCTCTCAGACACACTCTCTCACTCTCTCAGACACACTCTCACTCTCTTTCACTCTCTCAGACACTCTCTCTCACTATCTCAGACACACTCTCTCAGGGAGGGAGGAAAGGCAGGAGATCCATGCAGGCAGCTCCCTGCACACAAATAAATACACACACACACACACACACACACATAAATACACACACACACACACACAAATAAACACACACACACACACACACAAATAAATACACACATAAATACACACACACACACACACACACACACACACACATAAATACAAACACACACAAATAAATACACACACAGACACACACAAATAAATACACACATAAATAAATACACACAAACACACAAATAAATACACAAACACACACACAAATAAATACATACACACACACAGACACACAAATAAATACACACACACACACACACAAATAAATACATACACACACACACACAAATAAACACACACACACACACACACACAAATAAATACACACACACAAATAAATACACACACACAAATAAATACACACACACACACAGATGAGATGCACACACACACAGATACACACATTGGAGAGCAGTGGAGAGCAGAGGCAGCGACGGATGTGAGTGACTGGGGGGAAGGGGTGGAGGAAAGGCATGCAATCCATGCAGGCAGCTCCCTGCACACAGTCACTGGACAGGCAAAAGTACACCTCTCTCTCCCCTCCCCCCCACCTTCTCCTATCACCCCCCTACCTTCTCCTATCACCCGGGGCAGAAGGGGACGGGACACCGCGCAGCCACAGGAGCCAGGAGCAGGAATGCAGACACACACACTCACCATGTGCTCTGCACAAAGCGGAGGCCCCGCCCCCGGCTTCCTCTGACCTGCAGCCAATCCCCTGCGGCCCGGCCGGCATGAAGCAGTGATGGTGGGGAGGGATAATCGGAGTGATGGTGGGGGGGCTAATCGCGGCACCCCTCTAGGCAAGCCACGGCGCACCAGGGCGCCGCAGCGCACAGATTGGGAAACACTGGTCTACAGGATCCACCGGGTAAACTCTACCCAGCCATTGTCCTCGTTCCAGTGACACCGTATGAAGCGACATGTTCTGGATAGGCACCTTAACCTTTCTGGGGACTTTGGATGACCACTCTCGTACTTCAGGTATCATCTGATATCCCCAATGGAGTTCAGACTCGGGAAGGGTCTCTAGCAAAAAGTATCGGTCCTGTTCCTACCGTTGGGGGTACGCGATCAGTGCCGTCCCACACTGTACTGCCCCTGGTGGAATCTCCAGTAACCCTTGCTCTAGATTAAAGATATCGCCATACTCTTCTTCATATGCCACTCGATAGCATTCTTCCCGTAGGCCAGGGGCTATAATCAGGGATGCCAACGGTAGCTCATGGGCTTCTTGCAGGAAGGGCGAATCACCGACCTCACTATATCTGCATTCGTGCCCAGTATGATGGGGGCACTGGGATGTTCTTGAGCCTCCGGGCAGACCAGGGCTTCCACCAACATGGGGTGCAACTTGTTAGTGTTCAACTGGAGGATGTCTAGCTTGACCGTCACTATTCCGTCAATGGGGTAATCATCTTTGCTCAGCCCCCACAAAGTCATCTTTTCGGCGGACTGCAAGGGCAGGGGGCTGAGGTGCTGGTCATAAAATGGATGGTAGATGATGGTCACCTGTGACCCAGTATCCATCAATGCTGAAGAATAGATCCCCTCCACAACGATTCTGATTATGGCGGTGGGCCCTACTCGGCAGTAAGCGTCTGGTTGTGGATTCTTCTATCTCCTCGGGTAATGGCGGGAAGGAAGTGAGGGCTTGCTGTGCTCGTACCGTGTAGGACTTGGCGACCGTATGGGATTTTCGAGGATTTGAGCAGAACCTTGCGATATGTCCGTCTTCCTCACAGTTGTAACAGCGTAAGTCCGGGCGATCTTGCCTGGCCTGAGGACCGGGGGGGGGGCAATCGGGGCACTTCAGTAGCCTCTACATCTTACTCTTTCTTGGTCCCCTTTTCTTTAGGTACTGGTGCTTCCTTGGCATCCTCCTTGCGGCCATCCTTGCCCTTCTTAGGGGTGTGAAAATGCAGTTGCACTTCATGCCTCCGGATATACCGCATTAATTCCATGTAGCTGGGTGGTGTGGCAGTGACGGGGGCACCTCGCATCAACATAGCTGTAGTGTCCAGTGGCAGCGAACCTTTCAGTAGTTGCTTGTATCGATGCCGGTCCACTTCCGCGGCCACCACAATCTTTTTGGACAGGAGAGTCCATAGGGACAGCTGGAGCTTGCGGACAAGTCTTCTCCTTCCCTTTGCCGAAGAGCTTTGAATTTTGCCATCAGCTCATCTTCATCGTCTTCACACGCAAAGGACTGAGTGAGCATTTCTAACAACTCATAAGCCGTCACCTCTCCTTCTACTTCTCGATGCGTTCCAACCAGTAGCGCAGCTGGGGGTCGGAGGCTCTCCACTAGTCGTTGCCGCTTGATGGCCTCGGAACACGACCATTCAGCTAATATATGGATGGTATGTTCTCTCCATGTTTCAAACCCTTCTTCTCCGGTAGGTGTCGGTAGTGTTCCGGAAAAGGGCTTTAGTTTCCTGTAATTTTGAGGTTGAGAGGCAAGAGTCACTGTTTCGATAAATTGAGGCACAGTCATGTTCAGGGGGAATCCTCCAGGGATGGGGCCACTGTCAGCCCCGAAATTGCCAGTAGGGCGGGCCGGCGCATTGGTTGAGGGTTCATCAGGGACAGGGGATGACAGTGATTTCCTCTGGGCCCAGCTAGTGGCTTTCTCGAATGCACTTGAAGAAAAGGTCACTCGGGGTGGGCGAGAAGTACTGGCAGGTGTACTTGAGATGGGCTCTATCGTCTACCAGTCACTGGTAGAGGGTTCATCCGCGACCAGTTCAGTGGTTGGAGAGCGTGGAGAGGTGAATACCTCTCTGATTTCGGGTAGGGCTGCGAATACTACCGAATAGCCCCCTGGCGGGGCCTCTGAGCCTTGTAAGGTCTGGGGCACATTGTCCCGGCATTTCTCCCGTCCTGCCGTAAATAGTATGGTGCTCCATTCAAAGTGGAAGTCATATTCCTGTGGCCCTGTGCACTCCAAAGTGTCAATACCCAGCAGTTTCCCCAATGAGTCTCGTATTTTGCTCACGGACGCTGTGACCGGGACGTTCCCTACAGCTACTACATGACTGGGTGGTTCGCTGACCTTGAAGGCCCACACATGGACTTCCGGGCTGGACGGGGAGAACATGATGAGCAATTTGGGTAATCATACACAATTTTACTAGGCACCCCAGGTCTGGACTCTCAGCTGCGCCTCCAAATGTAACGGGTATTCCCTCTATCCCAATCAAAGATACCGTGTGTGGGTGGAAACCTATGTGTTACCAAGTGTAGTGCGTTATACCTGTCAGGCTCACAGGAGGCCTGAGCCTCTGCCAGTGAGAGCCTGGGGTGAATCCTCTGGACCATTCTCGGTTTCAGCGTCTCCACCAGTGTAGGGTTCTAAGGATGTAGAAGGTTGCCTACACAGGACCCGCATATACAATAACCACATACACAGGAATGTATATAACCACTTTACTGTAACGCAGAATAATCACACACTTATAATACTAATACTTCCCCTAGAGGGTAACTCCACAATATAACTCAGTCCCAAGTGTCTTTCACTCCACTAGGAGTGTACCTACCCACCATCGTGTACCCTCACACCGTGTCCACAGCCTAACCCCTTTGTCCCGTGGTCAGCGCTGCCACTATGTGTAATTATAAGATATATATAGGATGCGTTGGTGCACTTATGAAGGTACCTGCCGAGCGCTCCTGCACTCGGACCTGCAAGCAACTTCGAAAAGGATCTGCCGCTTGGTGATCCCGTGTGATCTGGTGTTTCCTCGCACGAGGGTCTGCCAGGGGCGATCCCACCCTGGAGATAGTCTCTGTCTTTTTGGGCACAGACTTGAGCCCAAGTCCCTTCCCAGAGAACGCAGCGTCCGCTGTGTCCCTATCTAACACTAGTACTACTGTGACAGGGTCCCTAACCTAGGGCCTGTCCCTGTAGCACCACCAGCTGGGGAGTTCAAGACTTATCTGGGGCTTAGGGTGGTTACTAGCCTAATGCAGTGGGTCACTGACCCCTGCACTCACCTCCTTCCCCTAGCTCTTCCCGGTCTTGACTGACTTGTCTCCCGTGCGCACGAAATGTATCTATTCCCTGCAAGCAGGGAGCTCCCGCAGCCCTATTGGCTCCCTGGCATCATGGAGCCGCTCCCGAGGCTCATGGGACTTGTAGTCCCGTCCAAGAGCCGTCCCTGGTAGGCTAGGGTTCGCGCGCTCGCGTCCCCAGCAACCTCCGCACCAGTTCCCATCTGCCCCTCACTCCTGCAAGCGGCGACGTGTCCGCCATTGGCCCGACGGCACCCGCGATCACCAGCCAGGTGAGGGAGAGGCGACGGGCAGAAGGGGACCTGGCTACACATATTTTTCTAACAAGTCCTAGAAGTGACGTTTTTTCCCCGCGCTTGGGAAGGGTTATTTATTGCTGCGCACACCTGGTTTGTGATAAACATGGCACCGGAGGCGAATTCTACCCGTCGTGTGGACGCATCTCCTTTGCCATCCACTTCTGCAGAAGAGACTGGTCAATCATGAGGTCCTGAAAGTTCTAGCATGTTGGTGCATTAAATGGTATCGCCACCTGCAGAACAGTGGGAAATATGCGAATGCAAATATGGAAGTAGAAATTTTGGGGATAAAAAAAATGGTAAAACATTTGATGCAAAAAGAAACTTTCTCCATGTACTGTATGGTAGGTTCCACATAATTGTGTTTAAGATATTTTTTTGCAACAAATATATAAGCATACTGTAGCTTCTTTTTTTTTTTTTACAGGCCTAATATAATTATGGCAACTCATCCTTGCTAACATTGAAACCGTAGGCCCTACTTGTTCTAGGCTCTTAATACATATTTCCTAATACCATTGGATTCCATTTTCCCAATACTTACACGCCACTGATATTTTTATATTATCTTTTGGGTCTGTCCCATGTGCATCGTCTCGTATGGTGCTAAAGTGGTGAGATAGGGATTTAAACATTACCGCTTTGTTCCCATAGTGTAGAATTAACACGTTTTGGTTTTTCCTTTGCTGCTCCCTATATTGTTCAATGCTTAGACACATATTCAGGACTTTGTGTGCGTGGCCACTTCCGCAGTCCAAGCACCATCTTTCAGTTAGTCTTGCATGATAGAATCCTGCCTTCCATTCATTCATCCATCTTTATCACTGTACTTTTCATCATTGTCATTTCATTGCTCTGAGTATATGTCCTGCTTGTCCATTAGAGATCAACAGGTGGCTTTTCAGCCACTGTCAGATGTTATGTTATGACATCTACTTTTTAATTGGTTGTTTAAGATAGGGACCCATGTTAAAATGGAATAGAAGCAGAAGGTGACGCTGTGTGCTCATTTGCTCATTTGTAATTACCCAGAATCCCTGACCGCAGTGGGAGCACTGTATGCTAAGAGATGATGGGGAAAGACAGAGTTACAGACCCGTCTGAGACATATGAATGTGCTCACAAGTGATATTTTTATTTGCAGTACATTGTTTAACAAACAAACTCTTTTTATCAGCCTTTTTTAACAAGATATTGGGCAACGCATGAAGCCAAAAGGTTTTATTCTAGATACAAAACAAAAAAAAATATGTTGCCAAAGGATTGCTGAAAGAAGAGAGGTTTAGGCCACCTCGGGACTGGTGTATTTTTGATGACATTTTGTTTTATTAAGAAAAAATACTTTTAGCATTTTCTGTTTTTAAAAAAACAACTTTGAAAGACTAATTTTCTTGTATTCTATTTTAATAAGCATGTTGTTCCTATAGCAACCATTGGCTAAGGCACAGCCCCTTCATGTCCTGTCACAAACCCTGGCACATCCCTTTGTGAGCCCTGTCCTCCCTCCCTCCCATCAGCTTTTGTTTAACCAATAAATGTTTTCATATCTTACATGTCCCCCCCCCTCCCTGATTGAAACGTCTGTTCACTCTGATTAGCTCACTGTCCCGAGATGTAGAATGGCTCAATCTGGATCCAGAACATCTCCCGCACCAGCTCATCATCTTTGGAATCAGTAGCCTCTGAATCCTTTCTCTTCCTTCCCTTTTTAACCCCTGTCACAGTGTGAGACTTCAGCTACACATTTGTTTTGCATTGCTCAACCCAGGGCCATGGAGAAGGAGGGCACGACAAGACTTGGTGTCCTGGGCCTGGTGAGTGAAGGTACCTAGGAGTCCAGGCCTAAGGAATATATATTTTTGGTGATGGTACATCGGGTGCAGTTTTTTTACCCAGGTTTTGCATCACAGAGACTGATATATAACCCACCCCCCCTAATTCTTCCATTGTTTCTTTTTCTCATTTGATACACCTGGTGCAATATTTACTTTGCCTGAAGAGTTGCATCAGGTTTGCATCAAAGAAATGTTGATGCATGACCCCATTTCCTTTTCTGAATCTGAAGACCTCTCTTCATTGGTTGATTTGATAGTATTATAAAAATAGAACCGAATTGAGTGAATAAATTATTGTTAAAATGATTGTTAAATTAAAATATTTGCAATGACAAGTTTAGGTTTGCTTACTTGGTTCCAAAAAATTAGGATTTTTTATTTCAATCGTACACTTGGTTTAAAACTGTATATTAATAATTTTAAATAAATACTACTGTATTAGTAAAGCCGAGAAGGCATTTCTGGAATTGCTGCACCCTTCTTCCCTCGGTTATGTATAAGCTCACTGGCTTCCAACCTCTTTTTTGGTTAAGGAACCCTATAATTATATTGTGAAATTCTGCCGAACCTCAATAATAAGTAATAGAGCATCTGAGATCAGATGCATTGTAAGGAAACCCAACTCTCTCTAATTGCGTGTCCGAGATCAGATAAATTGTAAGGAACCACAACCCTCTCTAATAGTGCGTCTGAGATCAGATGCATTGTAAGGAACCCCAACCCTCTCTAATAGCGTGTCCGAGATCAGATGCATTGCAAGGAACCCCAACACTCTCTAATAGCGTGTCTGAAATCAGATGCATTGTAAGTGTAACCCTTTTTGTGAACCGGCCGACCCACCCAATCTCACATTGGCCCCTCGTGGTCTAACCGGTCCCTTTCCCTGCAACACACCTGCTCCTAAAGGGTTATTGGTACTGCCTAACACCTGTGGCTCCAGGAGATCTGAGCCTCCGCTAGCTGGGAGCCTGGGGAAACCCTTACCGTACCTGGTGCAGCGCCTCCACTTACCCAGGATCCCCCGTTAGGAAAGATAGCCCTGGGTAAGAAATACAATAACACACGTAGATGATAAACCAAACTAACACTTTACTTAACACACACACATAACCTCATTACATAACATAACATAACATGACATCACCTGATGCTCTACCCGCATCACCTCAGCCCAATGTCTGGTGTTCCCCACCCAGTGTCCTGTGATCCCCCACACCCAATGTCTCGTACTCCTACGAAAGGTCGTGGGTGACTGCGCAGTCACTATATTAAGCTAGGGCCCAGTTGGTGCACTTATATTTCAGATACCTTCCGAGCACTCCGATGCTCGGGACCGCAACTCTCTTCTCAAAGGGGCAGACGTCCGTCTGATCCTTTCCAGGTACTCTGCCGTGGACCCCAACGAGGGTCCCACCGCTTCCCGGGAACTCCAACCGGATCACGGCAACACCAACCGCATGGGAACAGCAACCGCAGCTATTCGCTTTCTATCACAACTACTTCTAGAGTGACAGCAACCCTAACCTAGGGCCTGTCCCTGAGGAACCGCAACCTGGGGTGGCTTGGGGAAAACTCCTAGGGCCTGTGGACAATAACCTGCCCCCCTTCCCCTAGCTACCCAGTCCTGTCTGTATCTGGCTAATGCTAACAGCCTAACTCACCTGCAGCCGACACACAGCTCACACTGTCAGCCTGCAGGGATTCACACACGCTTCACACACACTGCACGCACTGCGCCCAGCACATGCAGCGACAACACACACAGACAGCTGCAATCACAAACAGCCACCTGGATCCCGCAGCAAATCCACTGCATGCACGCTGTGCCTATTTGCCAGTGCCCACAGCCCTCTCCGCTGTGGCACTGCCAAACCTGCACCTTCCGCACCCAAGGGTCACCTCCCTAGCTAAGGCGTCCCTCTTCAGTTACCCCCTGCCCTTCCCGGGAATTGGGGCCTGCCTGGGAATCTAGGGAGAACCCTTACCTGATGCAGGAGCCACGAGCTCCCTGCACCCTTCCTACTCCTTCCTACTCCTCGTGCAGACTGACGCAGCAAAGCCCGGGAAATGTATCTATCTTCCCGGGCTGAGCTTCCTCCAGCCCTATTGGCCGCAAGGGAGCACCTGACCTCTGTCTCCTCATGCCTGCCCTCGCGCGATCTCTCCCTAGCTCTGGGGATCCTACCTGCGCATGCGCGACCTGTCTGAAGCCTTCCCTGCGCTGGCCACCTACTGCGCATGCGCGAACTAACGCGCAATGGCGGCGCCCTCTCCTTAAGCCGCCGAGCCGGTGGCAACGCGATCGCGGCCCTAGCGACGGCCCAATCGCATCCCCGGCAACCGGCCTGCGCCTCACAGTCCCGCTCTGCTCCCTGCACTGGCCCCCACCCTCGCGAAGTGCCGGCGGGTCCGTCGCAGCCTCCGGCGGCACCCGCTACCGCACGGCACTCGCGGAGGGGGGCCAGAAAGTGAAAATATACCTCGGGGCTACATAAGGAACCGCAGCCCTCTCTAATAGCGTGTCTGAGATCAGATGCATTGTAAGGAGCCCCAACCCTCGTCAATAGCGTATCTGAGATCAGATGCATTGTAAGGAACCCCAACCATCTCTAATAATGTGTCTTAGATCAGATGCATTGTTAAATTCTTCTGTATTTGGTACACTTCTCAAATGACCTGAAAATTGCAGGGAACCCTTTAGGGACAACTGCAGAACCCTGGTTAAAAAACACTGTATACATTCCTGACTATTAAATGTATTTTACATTATGAGACTGATGTTAGAAAATGCATTACATGTGTTGGTATGTGTGACTGCACTCTGAACCCATTCAGCGCCAGAGAGGCCAACAATGCATAGCAAAGCAGCAAAGGGTTAACACTTTGAGCAGACGTCTCACCTTACTGGGTTTCAATTGTACTCGTGTAGGACCACTAGTGATCAAAGTTTGATGGTACTGGGGTGTTTTAAGTACTGTACTAATACAGGCATCCCTTGATCTATGGCAACTCGATATACGGAATTTCGCTACAAAGGAATTTATTAATTAGGGAAGAAATTCAATATATAGAATGTTAAATTCACATTTACGCAATTTTGAATCTGTAAAAATTTTTTTTTTAAAGGAAACATACAATGCACGTTCTGTCGTTTGTCCTAGCACCGTTCATACTGCTCTGGGTTGTTTGCACGCACTTTTCATATTGAACGGGTTTCCCCGCACTCTTCACTTTGACAATTATTATTAATATTTTATCATACCGTTATCGATTTCATAATAAATGGGTGCTCATAAAAAGGTTTGCGCCATTCTTACGTGTGATGTTACTATGTCTTGGGGCTGAATTTGTTTCCGTAGGAATGCATCTCCAGTTATATTAACGGAAGGCAATGGGAAATAGACTTCGATATACGGAATTGCGGTTTAAGGACACACTTTCGGGAACGTTATCTGTTCCGTATATCGAGGGATTCCTGTACTTTTATATTTTTTTACATTTTCTGAGTACCTCCACTGTTTGTATTTACAAACATACAAGTCCTAGGGACGCAATAGCATACGCATTCATAGGGGAGAAGAGGGTGGGGGGAATCAGTAGATGACCATGTACGTAGTTTGTAATTAAAACAAGTACTTTATTTGGCAAATAGAGTAGCAAATACTCACATAAACAATAAAAAAAACCCTATGAATGCGTGTATACCGTGTGAGGAACACCACGTGTGGGAAAGAGAGTGAGGGACGTCTTTGGAAAATAAACCATTGTGAGATTTTATTCACATCTGCCCGTGTGAGTAGCTGTGCTTCTGCACGCTAGTTCATAACACCCTTTGATCCCAAGTTGCACTATATTCCTATTTATGCATGAAAGTCTACTGATCATCCTGTTTTCCCTATGTGAGCATATGAGCTCGTGTGAAGAGTGAGGGGATTCTTTACAGGGAACACGGCTAGAACTAAGAACGTTGCTCTAAAGACACTTCCACAGATACCTTTTGGAGGACTGGTCTCACACTTGTCCGTGTGAGTACATGTGCACTAGTTTCCCAATTTATTCCCCGTCCCTTATGTGTTGTGTTCAGTCTGACTGTTGTAAGTGCTAGCATACTGTATCTAGCCTTATTATATGTACATTGTTACTGATATATTCTTCTTCTTTGCGCTCGTCTCTATTTTTTATCGTTTCTCTCTATGGATCCTGGAAAGGTCCTATATGATTGAGCATCGTCTTAGAGTCCATCTATATTGCCTATTTGGTTGTATTTCTAAGATTATTTCTTTGTTATTTTTCGCACCTTACATTGTACTTCAGGGAACGCCCTAGTTATTCTGTTCCAGTGATTCCCAACCAGGGTTCCGTGGAACCCTGGGGCTCCTTGAAGCAGTCTCAGGGGTTCCTCCTATTTACCACAGACCCCACCTCCGCCTGGGGGGGTTGTATTTTGGTATGTATTTTCTAGGGTGGATTGAGTGAGAGTGGGGTATTTGACAGAAGGTAGGGGCGAGAGTGAGAGAAGAGAGTGGGGTAGGAGGGAGGGAGTGAGGAAAAGAGGGAGTAAGTGTGAGACGCAATGGATAAATACATGCGAGGCGGGAGGGGGGAGAGTTAGTGAGATAGATGGGAGAGAAATACATGGGTAGAGGGTGGGAAATAGAGGTGGCTCGTGAGGTATGAAATGTTGTGACTGACCCGTGTTGAACCTAATATGTGTCAGCCAGATAGGGGTTCCCTGAGATTTTTCGAAATACTTCAAGGGTTCCTCCAAACAAAAAAATTTGGAAATCACTGCTCTGTTCACTATTCAAGTAAGAGGTACGGCGATGGGAGCTAACCTCTTTCTTGGATGGTGAAAGGCTAAATTTGTATTTATTGATGAGCTCACATCCTATACTGATAAGATCCCATTATGGATTAGATAAATTGATGACTCTTCTCCTGTGGGAGGGAGACGTCACTGAGTGTCTGGAGTTCATCAATATTATGAATAATAATCAACTCAATATCAAACTTACACAGGACATTTCTGAATCATCTGTTTCTTTCCTTGATTTAAATAATCGAGATCACAAGTGATTTGAGGATTGTCTTTCATAAAAGCACCGCAAGAAACAGTCTTTTGCACCATGAAAGCTGTCACCCTGTCTCTTTAAAAAGGGCATCCCAGTTGGCCAATTGTATAGGCTTAAAAGAAATTGCTGTTCTGTGGAAGTCTATAAACATCGGATTAAAGAACAGGAAGCATTATTTGCTGAAAGAGGTTACAGCAAGAGATGTTTCAAGCAAGCACTCTATAGGATTTACCATATTGATAGGAACACTTTGTTGTTCCAAAAATTAAAAACCCTATTAACACCTCTCCTTCACAAGTAAGGTTTATTTCTACATATCGCCAACAATGGGAGGAGATTAGGGGGGTCCATCAGCGCAACTGGAATATTTTACAAAGTGAAACTAGTTTAGAACATTGTCTAGGCACCAGGGTTCAGATGACAGCAAGACGGGCTAAGAATATAGGTGACAAACGTTCATAGCCACTTTGAAAGAAATGTGCCAATTAAAAATATTTCTATGTGTACTTTTCCTTGTGTACAACAAATGACAGAGAAGCCCAATGCTACATCCAATACACTGTGTATTTTTGTCATAGTGGATGTAGCATTGGGCTTCTCTGTCGTTTGTTGTATACATATGCCACGCTCAATAGCTCTCCTTTTTGACACTTATATACATATATATTTTGTGGGGGCTCAGTGGTTCCCTAAAAGAGCTTGCTGGGGTTTTGTGTGTTTTGTTACTTTTCCTTGTGGCAAATGTAAGCGTTGTGCCTTCATTAATAATTTAAAAAAAACATTTACCAACAGTAGTGGTAGTTGAACCTTCACAGTGAGGTACTTTTTCAATTGCAATACAAAGGGTCTTATTTATGATCTTATGTGTCCCTGCAAGCTCCTATATGTAGGTATGACATCAAGGGAATTTAAAGTCCGCATTTTGGAGCATGCCTGCAACATTAGGAATGCTCCAAAAGATTTCGCAAGGGCAAAATAACTTACCAGTGTTGCTAGACACTTCTACTCTAAACATGCCCACTCTACTAAAGGTTTACTTGCATGGGGCATGAAAAAGTCTCCCTGACCAATCGGGGTGGCAATTTGGCGAATCTACCCCTACGCCAGGAAAGTAGATGGATCTTTAATTTGGACAGTGTAGCACCTAAGGGGTTAAATGAGGAACTGAATTTTTCATAATTTCTTTAGTATTCCTCTATTGATTTTGTATATAGTTCTTTTGGTCTGTTTCAGATACCATTTTGTACGTTTTAGGGTTTTATTTAATACTTTATTTATTTTTCCCTAGTTTATGTACTTTGTAATTTCTAATTTTCTCTCTACTTTTGACTTTATTTGTAGCAGCTGTTTACAATTGTGACGCCATCACTCCTGGGTATATTACTTGTCCTTGATTGGCTGAGGGATACGCCCCTGACGAAGCCCTTGGCGAAATGCCACGTTGGGCGCTTTTCCTCCTACCTTCCAGTCTGCAGGAAGCCAGCAGTAATGAGTGTGTGCAGCGGATCTATTCTTGTTCCGGTATTGAACTAGTAGCAGCCACAGCAGCAAGCAGGCCACTATCAGTGTGTACAGTGGATCCACCTGAGTTTTTGCTCTTTATGTGAGCAGCAAGTTGCAAATTGAATTCACAGCAGCATGGATCACTTCAATGGGCACAAATCGGGCTATGGATATCAATGGCAAATCTCCCTGACAATGTGATATCTACTAACACTTGAGTAGCAATAGATGAGAAATAAATCTCAGAGATGGCGCTTCTAATATCCAGGCAAATGGTAGCAATATGGCTAAAGTGTCCAGGACCTTAAATATGCAAACCGTACTAAATGCAAAAATGAAAGGACCCAAGTAGGAAAAAAACTCACTCAGTGTGGATATAGGAGAAAGCTCATAAATAAAGAACTTACCCTACACACACATTAGAGAGTGGTAGTCTATCAGTCCATAGGCTAGAGCCCTGCAAATACCACTATGATCACAATAAACATAAGAGAATCAGTTCGTTAAAGTAAGCATGAATAACTCATGATGCTGCGGTCTGTGGTGGTTCCGAAAATGGCGTGCATCTGTCCGGTAAATGAATGAAGCAACAGAAAAAGTGATGTAGCACTGCTGAAAAATAGGGCTGGAGGCTGGTTAGAAAAATAAAAATGCTTTATTGAAGATGCATCATAGCAACAGCTACAAAAAAAGGTCCTCTGACACGTTTCACGCCTAAGTGGCGCTTTATCAAAAAGTAACCTGTGTTCCAACCATAGTCCCTTTAAATAGCAGCTCCAATGAAGAGGTGAATTCACGCCTAAACCAGCCAATCAAGTCAGCTGGTGTAGAGTCCCCGTAGCAAGCTACGGAAGCCTCATAGGGAAAAAACACCTCTGCCTTGGAAGCAGCATAGCCCGGAAATACATAGATGTAATGAATGAAAAAAACTAAACAGCTCAATCATATTCCAAATGACACCTATGCTAACAGAACATAGATGACACGAAAACACAAAATAAACAATGAAAACCTGTGAGTTAAAAATGGAGAATATATAAACAATGAAAAAGAAATATATAAAAAAAAACATATATATTATGTGTGACTAATGAGTAAAAAAAGTAAATAAAGCAGAACACATTCTATACAGTAATAACCCTCAGAGTGACTAAAAACTAAACCCTAAACAAACACCAATTCATATATATAATCATAAAAGTGCATATATATATACGCATACCACTAGTGACCACATACAATAATCAAAGATCTGCAACCCATGCTGGCAGAGGATGCAACATTAAAAAGAAAATCTTTCCCAAACCTCCCATTCTTGCATTCCGGCAACCACCAAACCTCAAACAGAAATTAGTCAGCAGAAAACTTCACAACGATTTTAAAGACACTGATAATGGCACAAAACCGTGCAACAACAAACGTTGCAAACTCTGCAAACATATATGCCAAGATCCCACAGCCAGTCACAACCATAGAACATCAATGTTAAAGGATCATACTGCTGCACATCCAGGAACGTGGTGTATATGATTCAGTGCAACAAATGTGACCAAGGTTGCTACATTGGGGAAACCAGCCAAAAACTACAAGGAAGAATACATATTCACAGACACTCTATACTCCATCACGAAGAAGGAAGATACTGCTCACCAGTGGGACATCACTTCTCACAACCAGATCATTCCATAAATGATTTAAAAATCAAAATCCCCAATGGAATGTTTAAACGCACCCATGAACGGAAAACATTTGAACTCAGAATGATAAGACTCTTTGACACAAAAACCAAAGGACTTAATGCGGACATGGGTTTTCTCACACCCTATCAAAATTGTTTGTAATTATCCTGCTTGCCTCCATTCTCATCAATACTTTCTCCCCCCCCCCCAGCATCCCTCCCCCTCCCAACCTTCCCTTGTCACTATCCCCTGGCTTCAAACACTTTTAACACCCTACCTTATCTACAGTATATATCTGTTGTTGTTTATTTTTTGTTTTGTTTCTCTACGCTGTTTTAGCCATAGTATCCTTTGTATATCAGTATTGCTTGACCTGAAGAAGAGAGGAGAACTCTCGAAAGCTTGTCCTATGACATAAATTGTTAGCCCAATAAAAAAGGTATCACCTAATACTGAAGAACTCATTTATTCTGCACTATCGCAACTGGACTAACACGGCTATTTTCTGATATATATATATATATATATATATATATATATATATATATATATATATATATATATATATATATATACAGCTAAACCCCGTTATAACGCGCCTCGTTATACCGCGATTCGGTTATAACGCGGTTTTCCCGTGGCTCCCGTTTTTTTTTTTAATTTTTATTTTTTAAATTTTTTTTTTTGCACACTGCACACACTGCACACACTCACTGCACACACACTGCTCATTGCTCACACTGCCACACTACACACACACTGCACACTGCACACACACTGCACACTGCACACACACTGCTCATTGCTCACACTGCACACACTGACACACTGCACACACACTGCACACACACTGCACACTGCACACACACTGCTCATTGCTCACACTGCACACACTGACACACTGCACACACACTGCACACACACTGCTCATTGTTCACACTGCACACACTGACACACTGCACACACACTGCACACTGCACACACACTGCTCATTGCTCACACTGCACACACTGACACTGCACACTGCACACACTGCTCATTGCTCACACTGCACACACTGACACACTACACACACACTGTACACTGCACACACACTCCTCATTGCTCACACTGCACACACTGACACACTGCTCATTGCTCACACTGACACACACTGCACACTGCTCACACTAACACACACTGCACACATACTGCTCACACTGACACACACTGCACAGACACTGCTCATTGCTCACACTGCACACACTGACACACTGCTCATTGCTCACACTGACACACTGCACACTGCTCACACTGACACACACTGCACACACACTGCTCACACTGACAAACACTGCACAGACACTGCTCATTGCTCACACTGACACACACTGCACACTGCTCACACTGACACACACTGCACACACACTGCTCACACTGACACACACTGCACACTGCACACACACTGCTCACACTGACACACACTGCACACACTGACACACACTGCACAGACAATGCTCATTGCTCACACTCACTGCACACAGCTCTCACAATACACTCACATGTCAGCAGCCCACCCCCTCTCACATGTCAGCAGCCCACCCCCCCTCACATGTCAGCAGCCCACCCCCCCCTCACATGTCAGCAGCCCACCCCCCCCCCCTCACATGTCAGCAGCCCACCCCCCCCCCCCTCACATGTCAGCAGCCCACCCCCCCCTCACATGTCAGCAGCCCACCCCCCCTCACATGTCAGCAGCCCACCCCCCCCTCACATGTCAGCAGCCCACCCCCCCCTCACATGTCAGCAGCCCACCCCCCCTCACATGTCAGCAGCCCACCCCCCCCTCACATGTCAGCAGCCCACCCCCCCCTCACATGTCAGCAGACCCCCCCCTCACATGTCAGCAGCCCACCCCCCACCCCCCTCACATGTCAGCAGCCCACCCCCCCCCTCACATGTCAGCAGCCCACCCCCCCCCTCACATGTCAGCAGCCCACCCCCCCCCCTCACATGTCAGCAGCCCACCCCCCCCCCCTCACATGTCAGCAGCCCACCCCCCTCCCCCTCACATGTCAGCAGCCCACCAGCCCGTTTTTCACATGTCAGCAGCCCACCAGCCCGGTGGAGGTTGGAATAATGACATCACCCGCAGGGGGCGGAGAGCAGACGGCTTGATTGACAAGAAGAGGGCTGTGGGCGGGGCGACTGAATGAGGCCAGGCAGTAAGAGTGCCCGGATGTGGGATGCTTGTTCTGCAGTCATTGGTGCCATATAGGAGGAGGTAAGTGGGCGTGGCTTGCATCCTTTACCCCCCTTTGTCTCTATGGCAACTCCTCCTGCCCGGGTGATATGCAGTCCAGGGTGGGCGGAGGTGAGTCAGAGCCGGGCGTGGTGGACCCGGCCGGGGAGGGGGAGCCTCGCGCTCCGGGACCCTGCCCACCCCTCTCCCAGCCTCTCCTCCCTCTCATCCCCACCCCTCTCCCTCCTTCCCACCGCTCACCAGGACTCAGTGACCGGAGCTGCAGCTAACCCAAGTCCCGCAGGCTGTGCGAGGTGCTGGTATCTGTCACACCCTCCCTGACCCCGCACAGCGGCTCTGATGCTGGGCGTAGCGGGGATGACGAACAGGTAGGGGACCCTGCATTAAAGCCTGAGAGATGCACTGTTAGCATTGCTATATGGATATGTTAGCAGAAGTCCTTCCCCAGTGCATGGCTGTTTGCAGGTAGCGCTTCCCACACACAAGTGGGTGTGCAGAAAAAAAACAAAGTTTTCTTTGTTTTAGTTTTATTTCAGTTGGTTGCAGGTCTGTGCTTTCTCATGTTTGCCACTTTGCAACTTTTAGGTGAGTGACTCCGGTAGATTAGTGTCTCCTCACCCTGCCCACCCCTTCTCACCATCACACACACACACACACACACACACACACACACACACTCTCTGTCTCTCTCTCTCTCACACACGCACGCACACACACACACACGCTGGGAGGGCACAGACACGGTGCAAAACCAGGGGGCTGAGAGGGAGGACGGATGAATCGCCGCCATTTTTTCATTTTTTTAAATTTATTTATTTATTTAATTAACTTCCTTCCCTCCTCACTCCCGATCAGGAGCGCGGCGGCCATTTTTTTTTAAATTAGCGCGATCCCGTTACTAACGCGGTGGACTCGGGGTGGACCCCGAGGACCGCGTTATAACGGGGTTTAGCTGTATATATATATAATATATAAGAAGAAAAAAAGCGCCCAGTCCTAGTGCATTACTGTGCAAAGAATGATTTAATTTTCCAAAAAAGCTCATAAATTGAACTCACAAACATAAAAGATAAAAATGCATGTTATGAGGTAATACTCATGCGCCAAAGATCAGCAAACACCCGCTCCTCTGCTACACTGCTCCGTAACTCCACCGGATCCGATATAGCCCTCGTGAGTAACCGCCAGCAGGAACTCACAACATCAGGCTCTCCACGAACTCCTTTCTGAGTCTGAGTCTTAGCCTGATGTTGTGAGTTCCTGCTGGCGGTTACTCACGAGGGCTATATCGGATCCGGTGGAGTTACGGAGCAGTGTAGCAGAGGAGCGGGTGTTTGCTGATCTTTGGAGCATGAGTATTACCTCATAACATGCATTTTTATCTTTTATGTTTGTGAGTTCAATTTTTGAGTTTTTTTGGGAAATTAAATCATTTTTTGCACAGTAATGCACTAGGATTGGGTGGGTTTTTTCCTTCTTTTTTCTATGCAGGTGGAGAGGGAGGTCGTTGTGCCCTTGTAAAGAGGCTGCCTTTATCCTGGTAGTGCCGGGTTTTTTCCCTTGTATTGGACTTGATACATTCATGGACTTTGAAGGACTGTCAATATAGTTTGTATTTAAGAGGGTCCACAGCACACCTGTGTGTAATTATTCATGCACTATTTATATATTTTTTTCATTGATTTTTTTATCAGTAAGAGTTTATTCATTGAAATATATGTTTTTTATTGGGTTTTATTTTCATATTTTATTTTTCTCTATTTTTTGCAATCATACCACACCCAAGCGCAGTCCCCAATTGTATATATATATATATATATATATATATATATATATATATATATATATATATATATATATATATATACATATATATATATATACATATATATGTGTATGTATCCATAAACACACAACTAAAATAAGAAGAAATGTAAAAAATATATCTAAAAATGAAGCATACTATAATATAGTGAACTCCAAAAGAAATAAATATTATTAAGAAAAGAAAAACTAAGGAAGTGTATAAATATATACATATATATATAAGAAGACATAAAACATCACCTCTATAAACATCAAAATGAATATATTATATATCAAATGACCCAATAGTCAATAAATGAATGTGTAAGCATGAACATAAAAAAAACAAAAGATTATGAACTAATCATAATGTATTTAAATGATCTCAAAGATCGATGTGAATAGATTATGCATTAAATGACCCAATGTTCAATAAATGAATATAAAGGCATAAATATTAATCAAACAAAAAACAATATTTGGATTTGGTCCTGTACATTGACAACAATATGCATATACAATCAGACATTTATCGGAAAGAGAACTCCAGGAATACACTCCTAAGCGCACAAAGCTGTGATCCGCGGTCATTAATTAGGAACATTCCTGGGGCTCAATTTATGAGATTAAAAAGACTGTGCTCTGACAATGAGGTCTTCTTGTCTCGATCAGGAGAGATGTCTAAAAGATTTCTTGCCAGGGGGTATTCTGCCAAAGATATTTCAGCAGCCTTTGATAAGGCAAATGTCACAGATAGAAAAACTCTTATTTGTAAACGAAAAAGATCACTGCCCAGCAGAGGGAGGGCCAATGCTTTGAATTTTGACGAAGGGAAAAGTCCTTATTTTATTACGACATATAGTCAACAATCTAAACAGATTTGTAATATTATCCACAAGCATTGGCATACCCTGTTACTGGACAATGACATACGCCCAATTGTTGAAGGTGGGCTGAGGTTCACCTACCGTAAGGCCAAAACATTGGCATTTCATCTGTCACCAAGTATGTACGATAGTAGGTCCGGTTTCCCAAATGTCAGCGGCATTCCAAAAGGATTTTTCAAATGTGGCAACTGTACAATGTGTCAATATGCGTTTCCAACAAATAGTATTATGTTTAATAACAACCTAAGTAAATACAAAATCAAGACCTTTCTAAACTGCAATATTAGTTATGTTATATATGTTCTTTATTGCAAGTGTGGATCAAGATATGTGGGTCGCACAACAAGACCTCTTAAGGTCAGAATAGCGGAACATGTACGCCTTATTAGGAAAGGTGATTTACTCCATCCAGTATCAAGACACTTTACACAATGCCTTAAGGGAGGCATTGCAAATTTCACCTTTTCTGCTATTGAACACATTCAGTGTCACCCTAGGGGTGGCAATATAGAGAACACACTAAATAAACAAGAGGTGTATTGGATATAATCCCTGCTTGGAAAATACCTCAATGCACTCGGGCAGAAAACAGTCACAAACCTCAATACACCCGGGTATACCCGAATTCGTGGGACTAGCCGAGCTCGAATAAAGTGTGTCGCCAGTGTATAAAATGAGAAAGAAATGTACATAATAATCAAGGATCTCAAATAATAATAATAATAAATAGAAAAATATATATAAACTTATTAAAGAACCAACATCAACCAAAATTGAAAATATCTAAAATATCTAAATATATTGATTGCATAAATAAATAATATGAAACCCCATGATTAAACTATCTCCCAAGGAGAAAAATATGAAATATATATTTTACAAAAAATAAATTAATTCCCAATCTTGATTGATGCCAGACGGTTGCAAAGAATCCATACTGAAAATCCAGAACATCTCTCGTCTGTAACTTGAGCATACTATGTTTTGCCTCTCCTATTGCCACGTTTAATTATCATGGGTAACAGGGGTACTCCTTATTTGGCGCACAGGGTATTTTTTGCTTAACAAGCACCTTTGCATGCCTATGAAGTTTGGCTACAATTGTATTACCTTTTGTCATTAATCTGGATATAGCATTCAGTATGCATTCACTATTGCCCCAGAGTTACTAATATTAAGGTTTATCAAGATCATTATTCAACCTTGTGGGTCACCTGACCTTGCCTCTATCATGCGGGACTCATGGACTATTTTGTGTAGTATCTGAGTGATTATCTTTAGCCCCAACTACTTGCCCCCCTTTTCCAGTTTGCAATTCACACCATGTGCAACCCCTGCTTTCATTATGATTCTCTTACTACATGTGTTTGATTCATTTGTTAGTATTACATCCAGTCCTTAGCTGCTGTATGTTCCATTATCATTTGCCTTTGTTACATCTGTAAAGCCATATTTTCAGCTGGATAGCTATCCCTTTAATTCGGGAGAGGTTTTACCCTTACCCCTCCTGTCTTTCTGTGATAGCTGCTCACACCGTGCACATTTATAAATTCAGCATTAACACTGCAGACGACTGTTATACTGTATACTTTGTGTGTTTATTTATCTGCTTTAGCTTGCTGCAACCTCACAGGTTTATATACATTTTTTAACTGGAGTAGTTTGTATATGTTTTTTAAATGCTTTTATTATTGTCTTTCCTTTTTCTCCGATCATTGATACATTAATAAATAGTTAAACTTTGTACCTTTTAATACCTTCCCTGAGTGCCCCGTTTTTGGAGTTTCTGCGGTCTCCGTCTTTTGGAGTCTGCATTTTCCTTTTTTGTTACACACAGGGTGCCTGAGCATTTTCCAGTTTCAGCAGCAACAGTCAGTGTTTAAACTGATACTTGTTACGCTGTGCTCACCACGGACAAGGAGGGACCCCGAAACTGAGGTGAGATGGGTAACAACTGCACCCACAGGTACGGAGACACGCCTGGAAAGTGGAAAATAGGCGTCTGGAACTGTCTGGGAGTATAAGATAAAGTAAGATACTCGCCAGACGAGAAGGGAGGTTCCAGAAGATAGCTGGTACCGAGAGCCTGGGGTCCAGAGCCGGGGGGTAGGTTGGAATCCGCAGGCCGAGGTAAAGAGTCGGAGAGTTCAGGAGGTCAGGGTACAAGCCAAGGGTCGAAGTCCAGAGCGGGTCCACAGCCAAGCCGGTTCGGTACACAAGGGATCACTAGGGAAGACAAAAAGACAAGAACTGAGACAGGCACGACCGTGGGAAACACAGGTCACACAAAGCTATGCTCAGCCAAAGAAGGAATGGCGGAGCAAGGTATAAATAGGAGGAAGGACCAATAGGAAGAGGGGGAGTGACGAGGGAGCGGCCCCAGGGAAGATAGGGATTGGTGTGGAGAAGATAGCCACAGCTGTGCTTGATGCGAGGCGTGTGGGCGGTGCACGCGCATCTGGTGTGTGCGCCGCGCGGGAGAGATACGCGCGGCCTGAGCTGGGGGTGGGAACTCCTCCTAAGGGAGGACGTAAAAGTCCTCGGGCGTGCGCGTGCATGCGCGCGTTCAGTGGCCACCGTGGGAAGCGGAGGGGAAGGAGGATCCTGCCCGCGGCGGCGAGGAAGCAGAGCCGGAGAGGAGGTAAGCAAAGTCGCGGGAGGAACCCCCTTTGAGAGAGGTGTTCCCCCGGACCTTACAGTACCCCCCCTCCCCTTGAGGAGCGGCCTCAGGACGACTCCAATATGGCTTTTGGGGAAATTTCGAATGAAAGAGTCTCAGCAGTCTGGGAGCATGTATTTGATGGTAGTGTACCCAAGATCTTTCCTCTGGACAAAAGCCCTTCCAGTGAACCAGGTACTGCACCGAACCCCTCGTCCTCCTGGAATCCAGAATAGACTGGATCTCAAACTCCTCCTGCCCCTGAACTATGACTGGCTTAGGGTCAATCGGTGTCCTATGGAACCACGGACTCTGGGACACAGGTTTCAGCAGTGACACGTGGAACACGGAGGGTATCTTCATGGATGGAGGAAGTTCCAGACGATATGCCACAGGATTGATCCGTTCCACTACTGAGAATGGGCCCAAGTACCTGGAAGCCAGCTTGTGGCTCTGAGTCTTCAGTCTAATGTTCTTGGAGGAGAGCCAGACCTTATCCCCTGGTTTGAAGACTGGTGCCTGACGGCGGTGACGATCTGCCTGTACCTTTTGTGTGTGGGTTGCCTTTCTTAAAGCCTCTTGGATATTTTTCCAGGATTCCTGAAGATCCTTGATTCGGTCATCGGCTGCTGGAACCCCGGAAGGAACTGAGGTGATGGGCAGCTGACCCGGGTGATAACCGTAATTAATGAAAAAAGGGGATTTCAGCGTGGAGCTGTTCTTTAAAGAATTATGGGAGAACTCTGCCCACGGAAGTAAATCTACCCAATTGTCCTGGCTGGTTCGTTCTCTCGGTTTGTCCATTAGTTTGGGGATGATACCCGGAAGAAAAGTGGAGGGTGATATCCATCCTGCGAGCGAAGGCCCGCCAAAATTTTGAGACAAATTGTGTACCTCGATCGGATACGATGGAAAGAGGAACTCCGTGAATGCGGAATATTTCTTTAACAAAAACGTCTGCAAGGGTGGCGGAATTAGGTAGGCCTTTGAGAGGGATGAAATAGGCCTGCTTGGAAAAATGATCCACGACAACCAAAATGGTGTTCATCCCTTTAGAGGTTGGAAGTTCCACCACAAAGTCCATGGACAGATGACTCCATGGGCGTTCTGGTATAGGAAGGGGTTGTAGAAGGCCGTACGGCCTTTTACGAATGGTCTTAACCTGGGCGCAGATTGGACAGGTTTTTACATACTCCGAAATGTCCTGCAACATGGTTGGCCACCAAAAGGTATGACCAATGAGGTCAGAAGTTCTGCTAATTCGGCTAGTTCGGCTGACCTAGAAGAATGACCCCACTAAGAATCTTCTTAAGGAAGCGTGGAGCTGCATACAGACGGCCGACCGGCACCTTAAGACCCCTCGGGAGGTTAGATTGTGCTGCCATGACCTGATCCAGGATATCAAAAGAGTTGGCCGAAATTATATATTTGGAGGGTAAGATTATTTCGGAGATAACTTCGGAATTGTCCTCGAACAGGAATTGACGTGAAAGTGCATCTGCCTTTTGATTCTTAGAGCCAGGAATGTAAGATACTGCACCGACACACTTTATTCGAGCAAATACCCAGTATGTACCTGGCAGATACCTGGAATGCGCCGCTCCTCACCTCTGACAAGCCCCGTTGCGTTTGCCTTCCCAGCCTGGGTTCATGCCTGGCTGACGGGCGGCTGATCTGTTAAATGATAATGATTAGGATTTAATAGGCTGCAATGCTTCGCGTGTCTACCAGATGGCATAAATTCATGAATTGTAATGCAGAATATATATATATACTGTGCAGTATTGCAGCCAGCGGGAATAAAATGCTTCAATCCCTGCCTGGAAAATAACAAAATGCACTCGGGCAGAAAACAGTCACAAACCTCAATACACCCGGGTATACCCGAATTCGTGGGACTAGCCGAGCTCGAATAAAGTGTGTCGCCAGTGTATGAGATAATTAAATCTCGTAAAAAAAGAGACCATCGAGCCTGATGTGCCACAAGGCGACGTGCACTCTCAATGTAAAGTAGATTTTTATGATCAGTAAGGATTGAAATGGGGGTCTCCGTTCCCTCCAAAAGATGTCTCCATTCCTGAAGGGAGAGTTTAATAGCCAGGAGCTCTCTGTTTCCGACGTCATAGTTCCGTTCTGCCGAAGAATTTTTTGAAAAGAACCCACAGGGATGAAGTTTGGCCTGTGGGGACTGTCTCTGAGAGAGAATGGTGCCAGCACCGACGTCGGATGCGTCTACCTCTAAGGTAAAGGAAAGCCCGGGGTCAGGATGACGCAAAATAGGAGCAGAAGCGAAAGATTTTTTGAGGGAGTCGAAAGCTTGGAGAGCTGCAGGAGACCAAACTGCTGTGTTAGCTCCCTTTTTTGTAAGGGCAGTAAAGGGGGCCACGGTAGATGAAAAATTCTTGATGAATTTACGATAGTAATTCGCAAATCCCAAGAATCGCTGTATGGCTTTCAGATAAGTGGGTTGTGGCCATTCTAAGACAGTTTGAGTTTGACTGGGTCCATAGAGAAGCCAGTGCTAGAAATGATGTATCCAAGAAAGGGAATGGAAAAAAGATGAAAAGAACATTTCTCTAGCTTAGCGTAGAGATGGTTCTCCCGAAGGCGAGAAAGGACTAATTTGGTGTGCTGAATGTGGTCAGAGAGGGACTTAGAAAAAATAAGGATATCGTCAAGGTATACGATAACGAAGCTGTCGAGGAGATTGCTAAAGATCTCGTTGACAAACTCCTGGAAGACCGCCGGGGCATTGCACAGACCGAAAGGCATGACTAGGTATTCATAATGCCCATCCCGGGTGTTAAAGGCGGTCTTCCACTCGTCGCCCTGACGGATGCGGACAAGGTTATACACTGCCGACACAGTTTATCCGAGTGCGGCTCATTCCGCAAGCCGGGAAATGTCCCGGCTTGCGATCCGCACTCCCTCAGCGTGCCGCGCATCACCGATGCGCGGTCACGCATCATCGGGTGCCAGCGCCCCCTGCACGCGCGTCCAGGGCTCCCCGAGGGAGCCCTGGTGTCCCGCGATCGCGGGACGGCGGCAGGGGGTTCCGGGGGACCCGGCGGACCCGGCAGCGGTAGGGAGAGCGCCCCGATCGGAGGGCGCTCTTCCGCTGCTTCGGCGCGCGCCCGTCACCCTGCGGCGCGCGCCAGGATATAAGGGGTAAGAACGGCTCTTGGGTAAAGTAGCACCGGGAAGAAGGTCAATACACTGGCGACACACTTTATTCGAGCTCGGCTAGTCCCACGAATTCGGGTATACCCGGCTGTATTGAGGTTTGTGACTGTTTTCTGCCCGAGTGCATTGAGTTATTTTCCAGGCAGGGATTGAAGCATTTTATTCCCGCTGGCTGCAATACTGCACAGTATATATATATATATACTGCATTACAATTCATGAATTTATACAATCTGGTAGACACGCGAAGCATTGTAACCTATTAAATCCTAATCATTATCATTTAACAGATCAGCCGCCCATCAGCCAAGCATGAACCCAGGCTGGGAAGGCAAATGCAACGGGGCTTGTCAGAGGTGAGGAGCGGCGCATTCCAGGTATCTGCCAGGTACATACTGGGTATTTGCTCGAATAAAGTGTGTCGGTGCAGTAGGACAGTCAAAGTCTCTATGGGAAGGTAACACTTCGGAACGCACCTTATCGAAAACGTCCGCCAGATCCCAGTAGACCGTTCGGAGGGAAGTTTTGTACTCCGTGGGTAAATCCACTCCAGCTAACATCTGTTTGGGGGGAAGACAGGTCTTGAGGCACTGGGGGCTCCATCGTATGGGTTTTTTATTAACCCAATCCAGTTGTGGGTTGTGTAGTTGCCACCAGGGGAGTCCCAGAATCACATCTACTGATGGAGTGTGGATCACATCCAAGATAATCTTCTGTTGGTAACCGTCCTCCGTGGAGAGGGATAGAGAACAAGACTCCAGGGAAATAAAAGCTGGTTGGAGTGGATGCCCGTCTATGGCCTCCAGACCAACTGGAACAGCTTTAGATCGGATGGGAATCTTATTCCTATAGGCAAAGCTCTGATCAATAAAGTTTCCCTGAGACCCGGAATCTATGAATGCGGAGGCGGGCATCAGGGAGATAGGCAGCATTATACGAGTGGGAAGTTTTTTAGAAGAAGAAAGAGAGAAAGAGATTACACCCAACGAGACCCTCTCATACCTTATTGGATTTTGGCGTTTCCCGGATGCAGAGGACAGCTTACCAGGAGGTGACCGGAATGACCGCAATAATGGCAAAGTCCACCATCTCGTCGGCGCTGTCTCTCAGACGCAGAGAGCCGATGACTTCCGAGCTGCATAGGTTCGGGCTCATACATGGGTTGGGGAATGTAAGAGACGAGACTGCGGCTGGTAGACCGAGAGGAGGTGGTACGAGGAAGAGCGCGTTCAAGTCTTCTCTCTCGTAGCCGCTGGTCCACGCGGATGCAGACCGCAATGAGATCCTCCAATCTGGTGGGTCTCTCCATAGTGGCCAGCTGGTCCTTGATGGCGTCAGACAGACCCTGCCAAAAAGCTGCGGAGAGTGAGTCATCGTTCCATGAGGTCTCCGCCGCGATGGTCCGGAAGTCCAGAGCATACTCGGCGACAGGACGAGTACCCTGGGAAATATGGAAAAGAGAAGAATCTGCCGTAATTGGCGACCAGGCGTATCAAATATTTGCCTAAATTCTCGAAGAAAGCGGGGATAGTCACGCGTCATGGCAGGCTCCCGCTCCCAGATGGGGGATGCCCAGACTAGGGCTGGAAAGTGGAAAATAGGCGTCTGGAACCTTCTGGGAGTATAAGATAAAGTAAGATACTCGCCAGACGAGAAGGGAGATTCCAGAAGATAGCTGGTACCGAGAGCCTGAGGTCCAGAGCCTGGGGGTAGGTTGGAATCCGCAGGCCGGGGTAAAGGGTCGGAGAGTTCAGGAGGTCAGGGTACAAGCCAAGGGTCGAAGTCCAGAGCGGGTCCACAGCCAAGCTAGTTTGGTACACAAGGGATCACTAGGGAAGACAAAAAGACAAGAACTGAGACAGGCACGACCGTGGGAAACACAGGTCACACAAAGCTATGCTCAGCCAAAAAAGGAATGGCTGAGCAAGGTATAAATAGGAGGAAGGACAAATAGTAAGAGGGGGAGTGACGAGGGAGCGGCCCCAGGGAAGATAGGGATTGGTGGGGAGAAGATAGCCACAGCTGTGCTGGATGCGAGGCTTGTGGGCGGTGTACGCGCATCAGGCGTGTGCGCCGCGCGGGAGAGATACGCGCGGCCTGAGCTGGGGGCGGGAACTCCTCCTGAGGGAGGACGTAAAAGTCCTCGGGCATGCGCGCGTTCAGTGGCCACCGCGGGAAGCGGAGGGGAAGGAGGATCTTGCCCGCGGCGGTGAGGAAGCAGAGCCGGAGCGGAGGTAAGCAAAGTCGCAGGAGGAACCCCCTTAGAGAGAGGTGTTCCCCCAGACCTTACAATACTAAAGACACACTAATTGGGCTTACACACCAAGCCATAGTAGTGACACTGGATGCGGTAAAACCAATTGTAGCTAGTGTTGGAATGAGGGTCCACAGGGGAAATGGATTTTAGGGGCCCCTTTTAGGGCTATAATGAACAAATAATCCTGACATGAGTGGGTGACACTACTGTAACTACCGTATGTGGGATCAGTGGCGCAGCTAGACATGTGCGGGCTCCCTGGGCAAAAAAAGTTTCAGGGCCCCTCATGTCTCTCTCTCTCTCTTTTCTCCCCCTCATGTCTCTCTCCCTCTCTCTTTGCTCTCTCTCTTTTCAGGGGATATGATAACTATATACAAATATATTCGGGGACAATACAAAGAGCTTTCAAAAGAACTATTCATCCCACGGGCAGTACAAAGGACTCGGAGGCATCCCTTAAGGTTGGAGGAAAGGAGATTTCACCAGCAACAAAGGAAAGGGTTCTTTACAGTAAGGGCAGTTAAAATGTGGAATGCATTACCCATGGAGACTGTGATGGCAGATACAATAGATTTGTTAAAAAAAAAGTTGGACATCTTTTTAGAAAGGTATACAGGGATATACCAAAAAAATAAAACATGGGAAGAATGTTGATCCAGGAAGAAATCTGATTGCCAATTCTTGGAGTCAGGAAGGAATTTATTTTTCACCTTATGAGATATCATTGGATGATATGACTCAGGTTTTTTTTGTTTGCCTTCCTCTGGATCAATAAGTAAGTATAGATATAGGATAAAGTATCTGTCGTCTAAATTTAGCATAGGTTGAACTTGATGGACGTATGTCTTATTTCAACCTCATCTACTATGTATGTAACTATTTAACGCTCTCTCTGCCTCTCTCTCTCTCTCTGCTCTCTCTCTGCTCTCTCTCTCATGTCTTTATTTTCCCTCTTATATATTTCTCTCTTGTACGTCATTTTCTCTTTGTGTCTCTTCTTTCCTGTATCCTTTCCTTTTCATGTCTGTCTTTACCCCGGTGATTTATCCCTTCCCCTCCCTCTCACCTTTCCCAGCCTGTCTCTCAAGCTGCAGCTCCAGTCCCAAATTGCACTACTTGAGGTTCCGCCCCCTGACCTAGGCCCCACCCACCTGCGGAGGTTCTGCAGAGGAAGGGATTTCCCCTCTGTCCTTCCTACTGCATCTCAGGGCCCGGCCCCCTGACCCAGGCCCCACCCACCTGCAGAGGAAGGGATTTCCCTCCATGCTTCCTTCCTGCATCTCAGGCCGCAATTTGCCACCGACAGAGGGAGAACGGGCCCCCCAAGATTGCGGGTCCCTGGGCTATAGCTTTTCCCCTGTGTGGGACACTGTGTATATTGAAGTGTGTATGAGGTGGAGTAGGGGTTCTCAACTCAAAGACTGAGCCAGCTGTGCTGAAGATGGGATATCCTCAAAACCTGACCTGTTAGGGGATCTTGAGGAGTGGAGTTGAGAACCTCCTGGGATAGAGATCAACTGATATATGAGAAAAGAGAGTGCTGAAATTGGGGGACTGTAGTTCCTGAGGAACTGCAGTCCCTGCACTCAAGCTGTGGACAGAGATATTGTAGCTTTCACTGTCCATGGAACATTAACCCCTTCCTGATGTTAGGCCTGGCATACATGAAAGGAAAACATTTTTTTGCACTGTGAGTCAATACTACACTGCAGAGCCAGACATTATAATAAGGGTGTGATGGGCAAGCAATACAGAAATGCATGGCAAGGAATGTCCTCTTACTGTAGCCCCCATGTGTGTATCTAAGAGTTGTATTGTGCCAGGACTGTGCTGATCTGATCCTACTCATGAGGCATATTAAGGGGAATCTTTACTAGGGAGTGTTACTCCATAAGACATTTCTAAGCTGAAAGACCCCTTATGGCTCTATTAAAGTGAATGGCCATATTAACAAAGCGCTGTTACTCCATGAGACACCCTGCAGGCCAAAACATTATTAATATCCCGTTCACTTGAATGGTCCATAAAGGGACATATTTTCTACACCACGGGGGAAGGCAGACCAATGGGGAAGCCCGGGTTAGATCCATGACCCTAAATTAATCCAACTGTGTTCTGTTAACTACAGTAAAAAAAAGCAACACAGATTTAATATTTAAAAAAATATATATAATATAATTATTTCTGTGCTGATGTCAAATACTCGTTTTTAGTCCTTTTAAAAATAGCCCCACTTTGAATCTTCTAAGAACTTTTTTTTTTCCCTGCACCATTCCCAGCGGAACTATGGGTGGTTAATTTGCTACCAGGAGGGCCTACAATTTCTCCGTAATGCTTTGCAGGCCCCACTGACAATGAAGGGGTTAAGGCAGCCTTCTTGATACATGACCCAATATATCACATTGCTCTTAAAATCTCAAGACTCTCGGACAAGCAGCAATTATTCTTTTTCATAAAAGGTGTGGTTGCAGTGCCCTCTCATGGTATAGATCAGCATTACATTAGACTTTTGTTTAGCAAGAAAATTAATGAGAACTTTGGTATTATTATTATTTTGAACGATAGAAAATGGAATCACATGGTCATGTCCATTAAATTCACTGTTTAGCTCAGTGATCTTGAACTTTTTTTTTTGGTTAAGGAACCCTACAATTATATTGTGATATTCTGTGGAACCCCAACCCAGGGCAAGAAGCAGATTTCCCGGGGCCAAGGACTAGAGTTATGACTGCCCCCCCCTTCCACTCCCTGTGTCGGCCATCTTGTGAGCCCCCCCCCCATTTCACATCTCGCGAGTCCCCTCTATTTCCCTCCCTCTTCCCATGTATTTCTCTCCCCTGAGTCTCACTCTTTCTCCCTCAATCCGCTCACTCTCTCCCTGTCAATTACCCCACTCTCTCAATCCCCCTCCTCACTCTCATTCTCTCCCTCACACAATCCCCCCCACAAAATACATACCAAACCCCCACAAATACATACAAAAAAGCCTCACCCCCACAGATATATAAATACCCCCACCCCCCAAATACATATAAAAAAACAAGACATACAACCCCCAACAATTCATACAAAACCCTCCAAAATCCATATAAACCTCCCCAATCCATATAAACAAAATAATACATTTTAAAGCCCCAATACATATAAACCCCCCAATACATATAAAAAAACCTAATACATTTAAAACCCTAATACATATAAAAAATAATACATATTAAAAAACAAACAAACATATAAAAAAAAACAATACTGTATATACAGTCGTGTGAAAAAGAAAGTACACCCTCTTTGAATTATATGGTTTTACATATCAGGACATAATAACAATCATCTGTTCCTTCGCAGGTCTAAAAATTAGGTAAATGCAACGTCAGATGAACAACAACACATGACATATTACATAGTGTCATTATTTATTTAACAAAAATAAAGCCAAAATGGAGAAGCCATGTGTGAAAAACTGTGTACACCCTTACTGCTTCCATAGGAATTAAGATGCTAAGTAGCAGACAGGTGCTGCTCAGTTTCTGTTGTGTAGTGGTTATCACGTTCGCCTAACACGCGAAAGGTCCCCGGTTCGAGACTGGGCAGAAACAGCTAATCAAATGCCCTTGATTAATTGATCATCAGCAAGTGTGACCACCTCTATAAAAGTCGAAGTTTTAGCAGTTTGCTGGTCTGGAGCATTCAGGTGTGTGTTAACACAATGCCAAGGAGGAAAGACATCAGCAATAATCTTAGAGAAGCAATTGTTGCTGCCCATCAATCTGGGAAGGGTTATAAGGCCATTTCCAAACAATTTAAAGTCCATCCTTCTACAGTGAGAAAGATTATTCAAAAGTGGAAAACATTCAAGACAGTTGCCAATCTTCCCAGGAGTGGACGTCCCAGCAAATTCACCCCAAGGTCAGACCATGCAATGCTCAGAGAAATTGCAAAATACCCAAGAGTTACATCTCAGATTCCACAGGCCTCAGTTAGCATGTTAAATGTTGAAGTCCATGATAGGACAATTGTCCTGGAACTAGATTCCATGTTCCTCTGTCTTCCCCTTTAGTTTTGGGATTCATTTCTCCCTTGTTCAGTTGCCTGTCATTTTCCCCTGTCCCAGCAGCAACGCTGCATGTAAAATGCAACATTATTGCTACATGTTGTTTACACAGCCTGTGTTGGTTGCCTGCAGCTCATATTCTCCTAGCTGAGAGTGGGCTATTCCTACCCCCCCTGTCCTTGCTGACAGTTAGTATAGTCTCCCTTCCCATCTAGTGTGACCCTTACTCCTCACTTCCTTTTTCACCCTGGACTCTGAGTGAGTAACTGCCTGCTATTTACCCCAGCAAGGCCTTTTTGTTTTACACTGCTTTATCCTTCATACACTGCACTTCTGACAGAGAAGCCCTCTCTCCCAACATTACATCTACAAGGACCCATCTCCCTGTGATTTTCCCTCAATAAAATCAAGAACGAGAAAAGGACTTGTTTGTGCTTTGGAAGAGGTGAGACACGAGTTAAGCTAACTGGAATCATTCATACATCATTCGTGACCCTGGTTCCTGTATAGTAAAACAAAGACCGTGTGTTAGGGATTCACACAGGAGCTACTACTCAAAGACTTTATGCTATACAGAATAGTCTCTGCACACCAGGACGAGCAGCAGCTTTACTCTGCCAGACAGGGCAGCAAGCTTTATACATCAAACTGCACACAGCCTGCAACCTTACAGATAAGCAAGCAGATTTACACTGGACACAGCCAGCACCAACCCTGCACCCAAGGCAGCAGCTTTGTAGACTGACAGTGCACCTTACACACAAGCCTAATTGCCTTTCTCTGTCTGAGTTCACCCCCTGCACAGCCCCATAGTGAGGAGCCACCATCTCGCCTAACCCTGCGCACGTCCCCACGGCAAGCGTCATCAAGGGCCACGCTACCGGACACCCACCAGGGCACGGGTCAGAGCCACCGGACACCTGTGAGTACAGCTACCCCTACGCTGCACGCTGCAGGACATCGCTCGGCATCATCTGAGACAGTCGCCCATCGCTGACACAGGTAAAAGACTGCACGCCACACGCACTGGCTAAAGGCCTACACACACCTACAGCATGGCAGAACTTAGAGCCTCACCAGACATCACGCAGAAGAGCGATCACTCAGACACAGAGATCGCTGCGCAACTGCAACAGGCGCAGGCAGAGGCAAGGCCCAAACGGACAGTCACACTGACACAAAAGGCCCGTGAAAAATACGAGACTGACATTGAAGCGCACCGCGCTAAATTAGAGTTGGCCTGGGAAACAACCACACTGGGAATACGCAATGTTACTAGTGTTGGCAACTATGCGCAATAGCTCGAGCAGCCAATAACGCAATTAAGGACTGATCACTCGCGTTATCAAGAGCTGTCAGAGGCATACATTACTTACCTGACCAGGGCCAACACCAGCAAAAGCCTGCAAGAAAAAGACTTACAGAGTAACATTGACCTGACACGAGACAGCCGCGTGCGTACCACTATCACGGAGGCTGAGAGTAGGAGAAAGGACCTTTTGCTGGAGACCACATCGCAGTGCTCAAGCACATCCAGGCACTCATCAAGGTCAGCAAGATCAGCGCAATCTAACGCGTCCAGCGCAAGCACAAACGTTACCAAGGCGCGAGCCACCGCAGAGGCCGCACGTGCCAGGGCCAAATATATCGCAGAGATGCAGCCATAAGAGCAGGAAGAGCGCGCATAGAAGAGGAGGAGCAGACCGCCGCTGCTAATGCCGCCGCCGCTGCCGCCACTGCTACCGCCGCCACGGCCGCTACTGCCGCAGCCACTGTGCGTAGGAAAGCCGAATTTGATGGGGAACTAGAGGCACTTAATCAAGAGAAGGAAGCCACTGCCGCCATAGCCCAAGCTGAAGTCCTACAAGCAGCCGCGCAACAGGATGGCGGGGAGCAACCGTACAGACGGATAGCTTCAGAGGATCCAGCCCAACGCACTGGAGACTACGTAAGGAGCCTCTTCAGTGTAAATGCCAGCGCACCATCTCAACACGGAGGGAGTGACTCCACAGACACCGAAGACTTGCTAGGTCCACGAGGAGAAGACGCTGTTCCTTCAATGGTACATGCTGCCTTGGACAGCTACAGCCGCAACAGTGATCCACACGCCAGCGCGCACCCGGATGCACCACAACAGGCTCGCAATTCAGGTACACAAACACGGGAGAATACAGCCCCCCACACTGACCAGCAGTCACCACGCGTCTACGCCAAGGAAGAGGCGACCGCACGGACCCTCCCAGCAACTACCTCAGAACGGGACAAACACGCCGATGCCTCAGGCCTGACAGACATAGCCAAGTACATGATCCGGCGTGACCTGGTGCAAGCAGGACTCATCAGCTTCGACGATCGCCCTGAGAACTACCGGACGTGGAAGTTCACGTTCAAAGACGCAATCAACAGCTTGGACTTCTCAGCAAGGGAAGAGCTCAACCTGCTATTCATGTTCCTGGGGAATGAATCCAGGGAGCACGCGAAGAGACATCGGGCGGCCAACGCGCACCAACCCCAAGTAGGTCTTGACCTAGTGTGGGAAAGGCTAGAAGAGTCCTACGGTAGCCCCGAAGCAGTCGAGGATTCGCTCTTCAAAAGAATCGACAGCTTCCCCAAGATCACAACTAAAGACTACTCGAAGTTACGAGAGCTCGGGGACCTGCTGCAAGAACTGGAGTTCGCAATGAAAGACCATTCCTTAATAGGTCTCAACGTCTTAGACTCAGCTCGGGGAGTAAGACCTATCCTGGAGAAGCTACCCTTCAACCTCCAAGAAAGGTGGATTTCACAAGGTTCCAAATACAAAAGGGAGAAGCAAGTCGTCTACCCCCCATTCTCATTCTTCTTGCACTTCATCCGCGAAGCGGCAAGGACAAGGAACGATCCCAGTCTCATCTTGGGTGCGTAAACCACATACAGTGCAAGCAGCCTGAGGAACGAGAGACCAGTGACGAGATATGGTAACACCCAAACACCCATCTCGGTCCGCAGGACGGACGTGCCTCCCACGACCCAAACTACTCCCGATCAGTCGGTCACCGGAGGCAAGGAACCAAGGGACCCAAACAGGGAATGTCCCATACATAAGAAGCCACACCCACTCAACAAGTGCTTTGGGTTCAGGATGAAGTCCCTAGAGGAACGCAAGAGGTTACTTGGAAAATTCAGAGTTTGCTTCAGGTGCTGCGGTTCCACGACTCACCTAGCCAGGGACTGTAAAGAAGAGATCAAATGCACAGTGTGCGAAAGTGACAAGCATGTGACATCGTTATACCCAGAGGCGCTGACACTCCACCAACTCAACAACCCATCCTCCGTAGCGGAGCATGGCGGGGAGAAAGAAGAAGGAGAGTCGACATCCGTCACATCTCAGCGCACAGAGGTTTGTGGAAAAGAAGGTGACAAAATGTCCTGCTCCAAAATATGCCATGTCGCAGTGCACCCCCAGGGACAACCTGAGAAGGCTATTCGGATGTATGCAATCCTCGACGACCAGAGCAACCGATCGCTGGTCAGGTCAGAGTTCTTCGACATGTTTACATTCTCAGAACGTGCGCAGGGCGAATGGAGACCACAGGGAGAAGAGTGAATGGCTACACCATATGCTCAATAGACGGCAAAGTGAACATGCCCCTTCCCACACTCATCGAGTGCAGCCACATGGCCACAAACAGGGATGAGATTCCCACACCAGACGTGGCACACCATTACCCGCACCTCAAGGGAATGTCCAACTTCATCCTGCCGGTAGAACAAGGCGCCAAGATCTTGCTGCTGCTCGGTAGGGACATCATGAGGGTACATAAAGTCCATAAACAGCATAACGGACCCCACAACGCGCCATACGCCCAAAGACTTGACCTAGCATGGGTGATAGTGGGCAACGCGTGCGCCGACAAAAAGCACGGGCAAGACTATGTTGACGCCCGCAGAACGGTAGTAACAGAATGTGGACACACATCTCTCTCTGAACCATGTCTTGGCCAACTCCAAGTGACCGAAGGGCCAAGTGAAGAGAAAAGACAAGGTCATAGCTCTGAGGTCAACAAAAACATCCTTGCATCAGGGGGATGTGACAATGGCCTAGGATGCATAGCGGTTCAGATAACAAAGGATGACGAGTCGACTCCACTGAAGGAAGAAAGTAACCTCCTAAAGGTGACCGACAAAGGGGTCATCCAAAAGACAATAAACAATCGGACGATCCTCTCGCGGGCAATGGCACGGCTAGGACGTACAGTCATTCCTCTCCCCAGAGTATCCAGCGATAAAGCAGCCAGCTGTCACGGCTGGCATAACCGCAAAAGATTGCGCCCTACAGGTGAAGCCACAGTGTCAAAAAGACTGTCCTCTCACACGTCTTAAAAAAGACAATCTCAGAGACATCTCATAAAGGGATTTACTAGGGCAAAAGAGACTGTTTTTCGTCATGTCCAAGGAAAGAACAACCTCCTGAGGGCAGTCAACAAAGAGATACAAAGGCGTATCACCAAAATACGTGGAAACGTTCTCTTGCAAGAGGAATGCACCAATGACTTAGGGTGCACAGCGTTCCAGACCACAAAGGACGACGACAAGCAAACACCATTGATGGGAGATGGAGAATTCCTGATGTCAACGGTCAAGGAGCTCGTCAGAAACGGACCTGGCAGTTGGGCGAACCCGCTACCATTCCGTTCACCAAGAAGGCGCTTCCCAAACAATGGAGAACATGCCATCTCTAGGTTCACTTCGCACCTCTGCGACCTACAAAGGGAACCAGAGACCAAAAACAACTTTGTGGCCTTCATCCAGAAGATGTTCCTTACCGGCCACGCAAAGCCAGCACCTCTAATGAAGGAAGGTGAAGAATGCCGGTACCTCCAATCATCTGGGGCCTACCACCCTCAGGAACCCGATCAAATCCGGATAGTGTTCAGCCCCAGCGCTCAGCTCCAGGGAGTCTCCCTGAACGACGCCCTCTTTACTGGACTAGACTCGACAACCAGTCTTCCAGGAGTGTTGTTCCGCTTCCGCAAGAAGCCAAAAGCCATCTCCTTCTGCCAAACACCAGGTGATAGAGCGACAGGCTACCACGACTGGCATACCTACAAGGGGATGCACTCTGTGGGTAAAACTAGAGAGACAAAAAGACTGTTCTCTCACAAGGCTAAAAGGAAACAGTGCCAGAGACTTTTACACAAAGACATTGTGGTGCAACCAGCAAACCTGGAGCTGTGCATCCACCCTGCATCATTTGCCAAAGAACCTTGGCCAAGGGACCTTAATACCAGTGATACCGGCCGGTGTCACATCGCTATGTGGACATGGACTCTTGCATTGTTTGAGAATGTGATGTTATTTTTGTTATGCATTGCACATATGTCCCACATATTCAAATTATATAGTGGTATCTCCAGATACCAGATGGGGAGTGTCCTGGAACTAGATTCCATGTTCCTCTGTCTTCCTCTTTAGTTTTGGGATTCATTTCTCCCTTGTTCAGTTGCCTGTCATTTTCCCCTGTCCCAGCAGTAACGCTGCATGTAAAATGCAACATTATTGCTACATGTTGTTTACACAGCCTGTGTTGGTTGCCTGCAGCTCATATTCTCCTAGCTGAGAATGGGCTATTCCTACCTCCCTATCCTTGCTGACAGTTAGTATAGTCTCACTTCCCATCTAGTGTGACCCTTACTCCTCACTTCCTTTTTCACCCTGGACTCTGATTGAGTAACTGCCTGCTATTTACCCCAGCAAGGCCTTTTTGTTTTACACTGTCTCATCATTGATAACCTGCACTTCAGATAGAGAAGCCCTCTCTCCCAACATTACATCTACACGCACCTATCTCACTGTGATTTTCCCTCAATAAAATCAAGAACGAGAAAAGGACTTGTTTGTGCTTTGGAAGAGGTGAGACACGAGTTAAGCTAACTGGAATCATTCATACATCATTCGTGACCCTGGTTCCGGTATAACAATTAGAAAAAGACTGAACAAGTATGGTTTGTTTGGAAGAGTTGCCAGGAGAAAGCCTCTTCTCTCTAAAAAGAACATGGCAGCACGGCTTAGGTTTTCAAAGGTGCATCAGAACAAACCACAAGACTTCTGGAACAATGTCCTATGTACAGACGAGACCAAAGTGGAGATGTTTGGCCATAATGCAAAGTGCCATGTTTGGCAAAAAACAAACACAGCATATCAGCACAAACACCTGATACCAACTGTCAAGCACGGTGGTGGAGGGGTGATGATTTAGGCGTGTTTTGCAGCCACAGGACCTGGGAACCTTGCAGTCATTGAGTCGACCATGAACTCCTCTGTATACCAAAGTATTCTAGAGTGTGAGGCCATCTGTCCGATAGCTAAAGCTTGGCCTAAATTGGGTCATGCAACAGGACAATGATCCCAAGCACACCAGAAATCTACAACAGAATGGCTGAAAAAGAAAAGAATGAAGATGTTGTAATGGCCCAGTTAAAGTCCAGACCTCAACCCGATTGAAATGCTGTGGCTGGACCTTAAGAGAATTGTGCATAAACAAATACTCACAAACCTTAATGAACAGAAGCAAGGTTGTAAAGAAGAGTGGGCCAAAATTCCTCCACAACTATGTGAGAGACTGAAAGTCATACAGAAAACGATTACTTCAAGTTATTGCTGCTAAAAGTGGTTCTACAAGCTGTTGAATCATAAGGTGTACACTACTTAGTTTTTCACACATGGCTTCTCCATTTGACTTTATTTTTGTTAAATAAATCATGACACGATGTAATATGTCATGTGTTGTTGTTCATCTGAGGTTGTATTTAACTAATACTGCTAAGGAGCAGGTGATTGTTATTATGTCCTGATATGTAAAACCATAGAATTCAAAGAGGGTGTACTTTCTTTTTCACACAACTGTATATATATATATATATTTAAAACGATACATACAGTATAAAAAAAAAATACGAATGTAAAAACAATACATATAAAAAACCCCAATACATATAAAAAAAAATACATATTTTTAAAAAAACAATACCCTCCCCCCCCCCAATACATATTAAAAAAAAACTATACAATTAAAAAAAAAACAATACATATAAACCCTCACCTTGGGGCTGGTCTCAGGTCTCGGGCCCGGTGGCTGCGGGTGGGCCCGGTGGCTGGACAAAGCAGTTTGGACTGACCCATTGTGGCTGCCGGGCCCCAGCCCTCCCCAGCTGCAGGTCTCCCCCTCACTCTGTTCCACGACCGGGCCCTCTGACGTCAGCGCGAGCCTCTCATGCCGGCGAGCTCTGGGAACTGAGCCCAGTTACTTCCCGCGCCGACATCAGAGGGCCCGGCGCGCACTAGCAGCCTGGCGTGGGACAGTTAGTGAGTAGGGAAGCCCGCAGCTGGGGAGAGCCGGGGGCCCGGCGGCCACCAGGGGTCGGTCCCAACAGCTTTGTCCAGCCGCCAGGCCCCCCGCGGCCACCGGGCTCAGGACACTTGTCTCGGCTGTCCCACCCTGTTGGCAGCCCTGCCCCAAACCTCTCTAATAGCATATGTAACAGTGTTTCCCGCACCCTCTGGGAGATCTGCCTGTTACAGGGTGTGAAGTCAGGGCCACCAACAGAAATCATGGGGCCCAGGACAAATGAAAGGAGCAGGCTCCCCTTCCCGCCTTAATCCATAGCGCACCTAGCACGAAAAAAAATGTTTAGCGCACAACTTTTACTTAACTGTTTTCTTGTTATTGTTAATACTTTAATATTTTCAACAAAAGACAAAGATACCCAATGCTACATCCTATGTGACAAAAGGCCTGGGGGAATTCAGTATGGGCCTTGGGGAGGGCAGGGGGGGCAGAGGGGGGAAGTGGGGGGGTAGTTGGATGATCAACTTTGTTAGGCCCCGTGCGGGAGGATTTGACAGAGGGAGAGAGACAGGGAGAATGAGAGAGAGACACACACAGAGAGAGAAAGGGGGTGGGGGGTGAGTGGCTGACTGACTCTTGGGTGGGTGACTGACTGACACTTGGGTGGGTGACTGATTGACTCTTGGGTGGGTGATTGACTGACTCGGGTGGGTGACTGACTGACACTTGGGTGGATGACTGACTGACACTTTTGACTGACTGACACTTGGGTGGGTGGGTGACTGGGTGACTGACTGACACTTGGGTGGGTGACTATGACTGACTGGATTGGTGTTTGTATTCATTCACTCTCAGACTGACACTCTCAGACTCTGACACTCACACCCTCTGACACTCACACCCTCTGACACACACTCACACCCTCTGACACTCACACCCTCTGACACATACCCTCTGACACTCAAATCCTCTGACACACACACACACTCACACACGCTGACACACACTCACAGACTCTGACACACACACACTGGCACTCACACACACTTACAGACTCTGACACTCAGACTCTGACATTCACATACTCACACACTCTGACACGGACACACAGGGGACCAACAGAGCAAGGGGGGGCAAACGGCGGGGGGGGGGCAAACAGGGCAAGGGGAGGCAAACAGAGCAGGGGGTGCAAAAGGAGCAAGGGGCAAGCAAACGAAGCAAGGGGGGAAACGGAGCAAGGGGGGGCAAACGGAGCAGGGGAGAAACGGAGCAAGGGGGGGCAAACAGAACAAGGGGGGGGCAAATGGAGCAGGGGGGGCAACTGGAGCAGGGGGGGCAAACAGAGCATGGGTCAATGGAGGCATGGGAGGTAAGGTGGAGGCATGGAGCAGTACTTACCTTACTTGCTCCATGCAGGAAAAGGCGGGCTTACTTTGCAAGCACGGATAGAACTTGGTGCGGGCCAAAAAACAGTCCTGGCAGCGTGCCAACATGGGCCAGTCAATCAGGAGGGGGCATGCCAGCATGGGCCAGCCAATCAGGTTGGGGGATTTTTTTTGTGTGTGAGAGAGAGCACCGTGGTGACGGAATTTATCGAGGGGCACGACCGCGCAGGGGGCCCGGGCGGCTAGGCCGCCAGACTCACGGGGCCCGGGATGCCAACCCCGGCAGACCCCCGCTGTTGGCGGCCCTGTGTGTAGTGCTGTTTACCTGCTGGTTCACAGGATGCTGAGCTTTCCGACGGTGGTATGGGGAAGACAGGACAGGCTTTTGGGGTGATGTTTAGTCCGTATCTCACTGGTGCAGCGCCTCCATCCCCCGCAGGCTCCAGGAGTGCCAGAGGCAATCCCTGCAGGAGAACACTCGTATACGCCCCCCATAGATTGCACTCAGAGGCAGGAGTATATTTATAAACTGGAACAACTTTATTCTCACAGCAAACAGTTAACTTCGACTGCTTACAATTGGCCACCAGCCTTCAGATGGTCCCTGGACTCAATATCTGGGGCTTGAGGCCTCAGAGCCGGTCCTATGTTCTTTCCTGACCCCCTGATGGGATGAGGGGTATAGTCCTCATTCCCACTCACCTAAGGGAGGGGATGGAAGGTGACAGAGCCCTGCGCACCTCTTCTGTGAGATCAGTCTCTCTCAGGGGAGAGACAACTCTGCCTAAATTTAGGAAGTGCAGCCCCTTAAGTACCCTGGGTGAGGGTCCACGGTCTGAGCCCAGGATTGGGCAGAACACAGGCCTTGTGCCTCCCCCCTGTCACTCAAAGGAGCTGCTCACTGCAGAGGAAACCCCGGATTGGGTCTAACACTGCCTGCACTGTACCAGGATTTACATGTTAGGCAGGGCAGGGTAGTAGCCCAAACCAGACATGGCTACACATGTCTGAGATTAGATACATTGTAAGGAACTCTAACCCTCTCTAATAGCGCGTCTGAGATCAAATGCATTTTAAGGGAACCCCAACTCACTCTAATAGCACATCTGAGATCAGATGCATTTTAAGGAACCCCAACCCTCTCTAATAGCGCGTCTGTGATCAGATGCATACAGTAGGAAGGAACCCCAACCCTATCTAATAGCACATCTGAGATCAGATGCATTGTAAGGAACCCCAACCCTCTCTAATAGCGTGTCTGAGATCAGATGCATTATAAATTATTCTGTATTTGGTACAACTGTCAAAAGGTCTGAAAATTTTAGGGAACCCTAAATATGCCCGGGGAAGCCAAGCGTTCCTAGGAACCCCTGTTGAAAAACACTGGTTTGACTATACAAATATATGCTGTCCTGCTTTAAATCAGTGACCAATGCATGTCAACGTTAAGAAATTATTTATCCTTCTCACCCTTGAAAACGAGTGCCCCTACTTTCTTGATCTATAGTTTTTGCAACTGTGTCTTTCCCAATTCTTGAAATATTGAGCTTAAAAAAAAATAGGATTCTAGGGATGGAATAAAATGGTCAACATAGAATTAAATCCATGGTGTCATATAAAAAACATAAAAACACCAATAACATATGATCTTAATAACATCTATAACTGTACAACCAGCTGCGGTGCTGTTTATTGCTTGGGGCAATACAGTGCATTAGACATACGCAAATGACAGTACCGATAGGTTTCATTTCTCATCCTGATTCGACTTTTCATCTCTGATCACCCGCTGCATGTTTGGAATTGTTGCAAAATTCTTTACTTGGGAAAGTACAGTAGGAATTCCCAAGTAACTTCTAAAGAAACAAGTATGTTCTGGTTTCTTTTTCTGTGGTATTAATTCCTATGCTTTTGAGCCCACTTTGACAATACTTAGGCTGTAAAACAAAATGTAAATACATTCTACAAATAACTGACAGGGAGTTGAGTGACTGTGTGATTTCCCTTAATAGGACTGAACAAAAATGTGCTTTAATATCATCAACCCACTTGTGTAGCATGCTGCACTGTCTCTGGAATTTGTTGCAGATCTCCCTGCTCAGACAGAGATTAAAGCATTGATTGTCCAACATGGTCCCATGCCCCTTGTCACGTACGGCAAACCTGTGAGCACGTGACCTGTATACGGGACAAGGGTTAATACACAGCTCTCTAGCTGGCCCACTTTTCACCTTAGCAATGGTCCCACAAAATGAACAATAACTCCCCTCAATATGTATCCATATACCACCTGTCACGAACAGCACACTTTGGAGCACGTAATTTAGATATGCAACCAGGGTTAATACACACGGCTACTCTAGCCAAGTCACCTGTCGCCTGTGCAGAGTCATTTAATTTAGTTAATATTAACCCCTTACTCAATTGCAATCATGTCTATCCAATTTCACCATCCAAGAAATATGCAAAATATGTAAATTAATATATCTGCCAGGGTCTCAGGTCCGTTTATTATAGAAAAAACTGTGCACAAGAATCTGTTGTAGCAAAATGTGTCCGAAAATGTAAATACTCTATCCAGAGCGTGCTACAGTTCATTCAGAGCCTCAAATTACTTATGATAGAATTGTTTAATATATATAAAAAAAAGTGTCAGATTACAGAAAAAGATCATTAGAAGACCATACAATTACAGTAAATGCAGAACCGTTTCTTAAAATAACAGGATAAAACAGAAATCCCTATACAGTACATTACCATATGTCATAGTTTTCCCCCTGAGAGGTCACTGGCAAAGAAATATAAAAATTCACGTTTGTTCCTAAACACCTCTCTGTTGAATTTTGATTTCATAACTCCAGGGCAAGCCCTATATATAATTCTTTTCCTATTGAAATATCCGCCCACCTCTGTTTTAAATCAGCTGCTCGGTTGACAATTTTACAACACGGAGGAAAAAAAACTCTTTTAATATTTAAATGTGTTGCCTCAATATATAAACGCACTCATAACTTCCTATCTCTGATGCTTAGATACATGTGCGTTATATACATAGATGCAGGTTATTATGACGGATGTAACAAGACTAATTAACCATCTTGCTTCTAAATTTGAGTGACAAATGGATATCTGTCCTTGGCACCTCTTACCCATGTAGTATGTGGTATAGTTTGATTTGTCTTTTTGCCATGATTACAAATATGTACCTGTTATTTTGCAGAGTAGATGACGTCACATAATATTCTCATTGTTAATAAAGTCCCCCAACTAAGTTGTCACCTGTGGGTCACCTCTCTCTGGGACGCACAAATAATCATCCAAGAACATTCAGTTTTCTTTGAGGCTGACAGAGTAGTATCTGGCTATCATTTATTGCCTTCTAAATGATACATCACTTCTAGTGTTGGCCCCCTCACCCCCCTCCCAATTAAGCCCTTCTTGAAGATCAGCACAAACCCAGCAAAATTCTTGACCTGTCATAAACCCAATATATTGTATGTTTAAAATCAAATTGTAGCTCCATTTACCCTTGAAGCACCAGATTGATTAAAAGAAGTAATATCTCATGATACTAACACACTAGGGATCAATTCACAAGTCAGAAACGCTGAGCGTTTTATTTAATGAAAAATTAATTTATTGGAAAAAGAAATATCCACAACTATGTACAGTAAATCAACACACACACATGCAACTGGGAAACTGGGGTACCCTATACACTTGGGTGCAGGGAACTCCCTAAAGAGATTTACCCTGTTCTTTCTTGGTTCCTGCAGACTGCTTCTCCCACTTACTCATAGCTGCTTTCCAGCTACCGCCATTTCCAGCTTCTCCTAGCTGCCTCTCCACATGAAATCTGCCTCACAACTAAAACTCTCAGGTAACAAAGAACTGATTTTATCTCATCTAGCTAGGTGTTTGCAATATAACTCCAGCCCCTGATTGGTGGGGGGAAGTGCAACATCAAACAACGTTACTTGGGAAGATCACAGCCCACTTTACAACACCCTCAAGTATAAACAAAATTAAACCCTGGTCCCTGAAGTTCTGGGGCGTTAATTTAGGTACGTGCTTTGTTATGTCAGGAACGGTCTCTGATTCTGGGCCTTTAAACAGCAGTGATGGTGATGAAGGACTTAAAAACTTTGGTGCTTCCAAAACAAAATCTATATATATGTAATTTGGATCATTTAAAAAAAGGTTTTTCATTGACATGAGGGGCTTTGAAAAAGGGGGGAGTGGGCTGTTATGTCGTTTCTTTTACCCCCATCATAATGCATCAAAACTTAATGCACAGCACTTTCCTGACAGAACGACACACGCACAGGGCAGAAGATAAGGGAACCAAGAAACGCTCAAATCTACAGTTACAAATGTTTATAAACATTTCAGAAGACAGATGCGTCAGGACAGGGATTATGGATTAACATAAAAAGTAACACGTTCACCGAGCCAAAATAACGCTAATGGTTTTGGTAAATGTTAGCCTGTTGTACAATGGGTACAAACTTCATAAAGGCTGCTACAGTAGGTCAACCAAATCTTATTGGCTAAATAATTCATATTTTTTTAAAGCACCAGTTATCAAGACAATCTGACTAGTTCAATGTGGTTTACGTGGGCCTGCACCGTTAATGGATGAAAAGAAGAACATTAGTGAAGAGGTTTATATTTGCAACTAAAACACATATTGCTAGCACTGAAAAAGAGCTTCCCATACTATATATAGAGCTTTGACTGGTCTCTCTATACACATCTTTCCTCAGCCCTGTCTGCGTAAAAAAAAAAAAAAGTTGGCATAGATCTGATCTAAGTTTGAGTTGCACCTGCTGACATCTAACCTACTGATATAACCAACCAGGTAAGCAATTTCCTGCCATTTATATTTTCCCTCGTGCTATTTGGAGGAGTAGGTAGCATGGCTTGGCAACTAGAATGGTTGGCATAAAAGCAATAATATCCGATAGGTCGCTCATCAGGGCTGGGCAACCCCAGTCCTTATGGCCACCAACAGGTCAGGTTTTCAGGATATCCCTGCTTCAGCAAAGGTGGCTCAATCAGTGGCTCAGTGGTAGACCGAGACACCTATGCTGAAGCAGGGATATCCTGAAAACCTGACCTGTTGGTGGCCCTTGAGGACTGGAGTTGCCCATCCCTGTTTTAGATGGTAGGTAAAAGCATAACAGGACTCCGTATAGCTAAATATTGCAGCAATGGGAGGCGCAAACTGAAGTTATTGGTAATCAAGAGTGGACAATGAAACAAAACTAAAAAGTTGATCATAGCTTACACTTGTGTAGCCCCCTGTAAACAGCACAGGCTATACATATCTTTCTCCTACTGTGGTAAGTCCTGTTAAGGGCAGGCGACAGTAGTAATCATGGGTTTTCCCCCTGCATGCCCTACCTTGAGTGATAGATGCAGGCCCCTGACTCTGCTGCAGGCATGAGACAGAGGGGAGGTCTTGCTGACATCATGAGAGGTGGGGCTGACTCTATTTAGCAGCCAGCTCCTGTAAGTCTCAAAGCTGTTCTGTCCTGGGAGTTGGAGGTAACAGTCTAGTTCGAGCTCTGTCCTGGGAGCAGGAGAGAAAGAGAGCTCTGGCCTATGATAAGTTGGCGAGTGAGCAGAGCTCCGGTGGACCAATGCCCCTCACCCTGATGAGGGGGGGATGGGGGAGATTCAACCCCCACCCAGAGAATATCCTCTGAGGTGGGCATTGGGGTATTGAGGCCCCCCACAGACCATCCTGTCGGAGTGCACACTTGGAGGGAAGGAGAGGAGGAAAGGCCTGTACAGATTGGAGGGCCGTGTGCGCTGCTGTGGTTGCTGTTGTTGTTGCTGCTGCGGGCTGCCAAGGCTGCGGTGTGCGAGCTAGAGACAATAAAGAGAGACCTTGCTGATTTTACCAAAGACTGTTGTGTGATTCTGGAGCATCCACCCTGGGACCAGGGTCATTTCTTCTATACGGGTCCTACCCCATATCCCTGGGAAGGTATAGAGGATGGAGGCTCTGCACCACCACTAAGAGAATGGAGGCTACTAACCCAGAAGCCTGGTCCTGTTATCCCCCACACCATCGTGGGAGACTCAGACCCTCCTGTTCCACGCAGGTACGCACCACCAAGTACATGTAGCCAGCCCTCACTACACCCTAGATATGTCAGTTGTGTCTGGGTGGGGGGGAATAAGGGTTACACTTATAAAAGTATATGAATCTACTTTGTTGTCGGGGGAGCCTAATACACTGCAATGCAATGTGAAGAAGGTTCCTCCTGCTCAGTCTGACGTAACCATTTGAGGAAGGGACTCTCACAGGACATGCCTGTAGCCATGTGGATTCCAGTGGGAGCCATTTTCAGAAGGTTTGCAGGAAGTAGCCAAACTAGAGAGCCTGATAACAGTTAGTTTGGTGACGTGTGGATAGCAACTCAATTGGTTTCACAACTCATGGCTCACTGGGTTAATACAGGCTACCAAGGACAGAATTAAATTGGGCACAGCCAGATGCTCCAGAAGTGAAATTAGAAGAGCCAATGCAAAAATATATGTTGAAACCAAACGGGCATCAATGAAGCCTGAGAATGTTATATTTCCTGAGATACCCTGGCTTCAGTTTATAAGAATGACATTGTCAAATAATGCTCAAATGGTTAAAAACAACCCTGCACACCAGTCTTTTACAGCTCACACGAGATGTTGTACTGTATGCCCATGAGATATTTATCAATGTTAACGCTAATGCTAATGAAAATAAAGCTATATGTCAGTAGATATACAAATTATGTCATTTGCGTTATACATTTCATTGCACGATTGATGTTATTACCTTGGGCAGTTGTCACCATAAAAAATATAACAGGAATGGAGTTAATCAAACCACTCTGGATAAAGATTATCCAGTTACGTGCACCAGTTACACTAGATACTTTTGTAATTTATAGCTTAGAAAGTGAAGAGGGAACCATTTATTTTGCAAGTGAAAGTACAGTATATAAAAACAGAAAAATGTAAACAATCGTTGAGGGCTTCCTATTCCTTTCATACCAAACCACACTTGGCATTGCTTATACGTTATGTGGAACCACAATGTGAGGGATTTCTAGATCCTATTCTCCCTGCTCAAGGAGGTTAACCTCTGTTCCTCCAACAAAATGATTCAGACACGGAGTTCCTACGTAAATGGAGAGAGAATAGTCACCTAATGTAAGTCTTCTCAGGGCCACCTGAAAGCTAGCACCACCACTCATGCGTTAATACTGATTGGCTAGAAATACCTCCTCATCTAGTTCTCTTCCTAACCACTTATTTGTTGGCTTGTCTAGGAATGGCTAATAAGAATAATTGGTCATATCAAGCCAATGGCTTTTAGGAATGCAGTTTTGTAAAGCGCAGGGTTACGATTTACTGCAGCTGTCGCGGTTTACCAAAATTAAACCAGAGTGAAATCGTCTAAGCCAGAAGACGGACAACTCCATTGTCTGAACACAAGAGAAGAAGCCGTTTGGTAGGAAGAACAGCTAAGTTGGTCAAAGTCCCCCTGAAGTTCTCCGAGCTGAGTTTGGTGCTGCTTTTGGGCAGGTCAGAAGAATCCAAGAGGGAGTAGATTCCAATCTTGTTTGCCACGGTGCCAGTGACAATCTCGCTGTCGTACAGGTCGAACGCATGGATGGGGTCAGAGGTAGATTTAAACTGATGTAAAGGTTTCTGCTCTAGCTCCTCCCAGACGGTCAGCGAGTGATCAGAGGATGAACTTACAACGATGTTTCCATCTGCTACCTGCAGAACAAAAACGAAAGCAAGTGAAGCAGACAGGCAACGTTCAGAGTTAAAATGCTTAAATAGGGCAAAAAAAAAAGAGATAGAGAGATAGATAGATAGAGATAGAGAGATAGAGATAGATAGATAGAGAGATAGAGAGATATAGAGAGAGAGATAGAGATAGAGAGAGAGAGAGAGATATAGAGAGAGAGATAGAGAGAGATAGAGAGCGATAGATAGAGATAGATAGAGATAGAGAGATAGAGAGAGAGAGAGATAGATAGATAGATAGATAGATAGATAGATAGAGAGATAGAGAGATATATAGAGAGAGATAGAGATAGAGAGAGAGATAGAGAGAGATAGAGAGAGATAGAAAGAGATAGAAAAAAAATCAGTAAAGAAATAAGGGCAGTAAAAACACCATTAGACTTGTTTGCAAAACATTTCTAGGATGAGCATTTAAAGAAAAAATGGATAATACTAAATCACTTAGTCCTGCAAAATTAACCCACATAACTTCCCTTGAACGGGATTTCACCTTTAAAGGCGAAGTTCCACACAAGTCTTAAAATGCTACAGAAACAGCCCTCACTAAAATAACTAATGATCTCCATGCTGCCAAAGACAGAGGTCATTACACTCTGCTCATATTACTCGACCTCTCTGCAGCATTGGATACTGGGGACCACCCTCTCCTCCTTCACATTCGTCACACACTTGGTATCCGTAACAAAGCTCTATCCTGGATCTCCTCTTACCTCTCCCATCGTACTTTCAGTGTCTCTTTTGCCAACACCTCTTCCATCGAACCCTCTGAGGGGCTACCCCAGGAGTCTGTCCTGGGACCTCTTCTCTCTTTATACTCTCTCTAGGTGACCTAATCACATCTCTTGGGTTCAAATATCACCTCTATGCTGATGACACACCCATTTCCTTACACCTGCTGTTCAGACCAAAGTTTCTGAATGTCTCTTAACTTAACATGTCAAAAACAGAGCTCCTCGTATTTGCTCCCAAACCTGGCCCTATTACTTCCTTCCACATTACTGTTGGAAGTACTATCAGATGCCCAGTAGTACAAGTACACTGCCTAGGGGTCACACGCGACTCCTCTCTCACATTCTCCTCTCACATTCAAAAGGTAGCTAAAACCGACCTTTATGTCATCCGCAATATTACAAAGATATGCCTTTTCCTCTGCTGCTTGACAGCTAAAACTCTGACAGAGGCCCTCATTGGCTCCAGTCTTGATTACAGTAACCTCCTGCTGTCCGGCCTTCCGGCCTCTCACCTGTCTCCCCTACAATCTATCCTAAACGCTGCTGCCAGAATCACTATAATGTTTCCTAAATCTGTCTCCGCGTCTCACCTGCTGAAATCCCTCTCCTGGCTTCCCATCAAATCACGCATCTCACACTCAATTCTCCTCCTCATTTTTAAAGCTTTACACTCTTCTGGCCCTCCTTACATCTCAGCCCTAATTTCTCGCTATGCACCATCCTGACTCCTCTGTTCTGCTCAAGGATGTCTTCGGTCTATCCCTTTTGTATCTAAAGCCATCTCCCGCCTTAAACCTCTCTCACTGACTGCCCCACACCTCTGGAATGCCCTTGCCCTCAATATCAGACAAGCACCCTCTCTATCCAAGACCCATCTTAAAACACATCTGTTTAACAAAGTATAATGCCGTGGCGGATACATTGCATCTCATACATAACCCTTGCCCCTTGCAGGCGCCCTTACCAGAACGCCCTCCTACGGTCTCTGTACGTTCTTCTTACCTACCAATTAGATAACACAACACAGTAGAACAACCACACCGCTCACTTAATCAATATTAGTGAAAGTTTTTAAACCATTAGTTAAACCATAGGTGGGTGCTACCTATGCACTTAGTGTTAATAGTATTAACAATTGAATGAAGGTGTAACATAGTCACAGAATCATCCACAGATAGTACATTTTCCCCTGACGAAGCTCCGCCCGGAGAGAAACGCGTAGGGCGTGGGCGTAGTGACGCGGTGACGTCACGACACGTGGTGTGACTGACTCATTCACTGCAGAGACTCATACAGCAGCGCCGCTGCGACGGACATTTGAGGGCTCAGACTGGCGGTGTTTGTAGCTAAGTATCTTGCTGCTACTTCTTCCTAGTGCTTACATTGTTATAATCACTGAATGTGTCACTAGCATAGGTTTCCTAGTAATACTTGCCAGCGATGTTAGAGCTGGGCTGTTATTATTAACAGCATTCATATGTGAGGTTAGAAGCAGGGATTTCCCTTAAGCACCCACTGCTCATACAGCAGCGTCACTGCTACGGATATCTGAGGGCTCAGACTGGCGGCGTGTTTAGCTAAGTATCTTACTGCTACTTCCTTTGAGTGCTTACATCGTTATAATTACAGAATGTGTCACTAGAATAGGTTTCCCTAGTAATACTTGCCAGCGATGTTAGAGCTGGGCTGTTATTATTAACAGCATTCATATGTGAGGTTAGAAGTAGGGATTTCCCTTAAGCACTCATTAACTACTTTGATACACTGCAGTTTGCTGCCTGCGTCTGTACACAGCTGTGCTGAATGTCATGGAGGGATAAGGGTTGAGACTGTTGATTTGCTAACTTACGATTGAATATAACTATTGACTTGCTCACTATCTGGAGCATTGCAGCCTATTACTTACCTTCGGTTGATAATTATATATTGCTATCATATGAGTCTCATCTGAGTGGTTAAAACTTCATGTCATTTGGGCTGTCTAATTATCACAGCTGTGAAGTATATTAATGTATCCTCAGTGTAATCAGTCAGTCAACACCACGTGAGATTTTAAAATTGTTGTTGTTTATTTTTATTTTTATGTCACCTAATCACCTACTGTATGATTTTTCACGTTACAGTATATCATCACTGTAAAAATATAAACATAATATTAATGTGGTGTGCACCACAAATGTACTATCTGTGGATGATTCTGTGACTATGTTACACCATCATTCAATTGTTAATACTACCAATTAGATTGTAAGCTCTTCAGAGCAGGGACTCCTTTTCCTAAATGTTACTTTTATGTCTGAAGCAATTCTTCCCATTATATGTTATTTATTATTTATATGATTATGTCACATGTATTACTGCTCTGAAGCGCTATATACATTAATGGCGCTATATATATAAATAAATTCATGCATACAGTACATGTTTCTATAAAGACCAACTCCTACTGCTATGTCCTGTATATTGCCAACCCACTACTTCCGCTTGAGCTACAATGGCACCTTGACCCCTGTACATCTCCAGGGTAAAAGGTGGATGTAGTTGGCAGACATTTTCTTTTATCCCTTCTACTGCTTCTTTTTACATTGCTGGCCCGTTTTGCCAAAACTGATGAGCTTAAAGCCACACTGGCCTGCAGTCCTGGTTTCCGGAGATCAATGAAGCGAAGGACGGAGTCAGCACTTCTAACAGCGACACTGCAGTGAGGAGGCGGCATCGTTGCTACAGCCGTGATGGGCACTTTGCTATCCCCAGTCTCGTAGGTTCGGATGGTTTTACCTTTGCAAAGTGAAGAATGTTTACTGCACCTAACATGCTGTGTGCACCAACAGATCTTTAGTAGGAAGAGACCGCTAGTCCCTCGCATTACACCCGTATCTCAAAAGCACAAAAAATATAAAATCAGGTGGTTGAAGACCTTATTCTATATACACAGAAGGCAGGACCCGGCTTGGGAGAAATCACAGGGGCCCGGTGCAAACTAAGTGTGTGGCCTATTCCCTTCCCGGTAGCCCTATCTGTCGGATGGCTGCGGCGCTGGAGGGAGCCCACTCGGAAAGGAGGGAGGGGATCCTGACATGGAAGTTGGGCCAGGTTTCCGTGATTGCTGCCGTGGGGGGCTCCCTCCCTCGTCACTCCCATTCTACAGGTGAGCGCAAGAAGGCCTCAGCAATCATGGGCCCCGGTGCAATCTACCATTGGCACGCCGGCATCAAACCGGCCATGAGAAGGGGGGCGGGGGGAAGGGGTTTTTCGACCGAAAAAAATCACCATAGACATCAGTGGGGATTTTCAGCAAAAATAAATTTAAAAAAAGAACAAAAAGACCCAGAACGTCGGCTTCAGTGTATATATATGTAACGGATTTTCTGGACTAGCCTGACCCACCCAATCTCATATTGGCACCTGTGGTCTAACCAGTCCCCATTACAGTGTGATGTCTGGTGGTGCACCTGTTGGCAACAGGACTCCTGAGTCTCCCGCATGATGTTGTGTGGGGATTTGCCAACCCAGACAGGCAGCTGAGGTAGTGTGCTGAGTCCTACCTATATCCAGTGCAGCGCCTCCACCTCATCAGGATCCCAGCGTCCGCTTGGGGATGAATCTGATGAGGAACTCCTCTGTGGTGCTTCTCTCTGTGCAATTACTCCACACTTGCACACGAGAGTGTTGTTAATCAGGAACATCTTTATTAGTACGGTGGGCCAGCTGCCCTCCACAATGGGGTATTCTTAGCCTCCCATGTTCACCGCACTTCCCTTTGAAAGGTATGTCTTCCCTTAATTGGTGGATTCCCTATCTCCCCTTAAGGAGATAGTCCCTGTGCCAGGTCCCTGGTCACAGTCTTATAAGCTGTCTCCTCCCAAGCCTGCACTCAGACTTGCTCCTTGTCTCATAGCTCTTACATAACCTCCAACAGCTTTTCTCTGTCTGCCCTGTGCTGCTAGACTCACAGCTCTGCATCTGACTACTGCAACAATGTTGCAGACCTGCATGTGCCTCTTACTGAACAGAGGCAGCACAACAACAGGAACTCAATTAACTTTAGACAGTGCTGTGTCTTATATCACCTAGGAACAGGCACATCTCTGATGTCACTAACCGTGGACACACAGCATGTTGTCACTTCCTATGGGACATATGACACCTCACCAGGGCGTGAGGGCAAACCTCCAAGATAACTGCTGGCATGCCCATAATTTACCAGGCCTTACTGTCAGCAGGAGAAAGAGATATGTACACCAATTTTACACATGGCTACATTCTCCCCCTGGTGGAACCCAACGACCCGGCTGCGATCTAAATTTGCGGAACCTTCCTTCAGGTAGCACTGCAAAACATAACAACACACATTACAGTACATCTCTTTTCATCACAATATATAACAGATACATCCTAACTTTAGATGATAACAACCAGGATTATTCCTTGATGGAGTATCCATTAGTGGTACTACCATACCCTTTTAAGGTGGCCTGCACACAGCATGGTCCACTGGGTTTAAAGCAGCAATGCTGTAACCCTCTGGGTGACACTTCTTAGGTAACCCGCCAGGATCCCAATCTTCTTCCCCTGATCCTTCCTCCTCATCAGTGCCATATCCCCTATCCTCACCAGTGGAACCCATCTTAAACTCAATTTCTCCCTCCATGAGGGGCTCAGGGACGTATGGGTATTCCAGGCCATGCGAGTGTTTGTACTTGGCTATAATAGCCCTCTCGGCCCGGCTGCTCCTAGTTAGGTTGACGTTCCCTGCTCTCCCTGGTAACACCCATGATAGGGGCTCGTCTGTGTCCACGGGGTCAGATAATATCCCAGGCCCCATAGGCTCTATATTATGCTGACATATCTGAAACCATCGTTCCTGCATCTCCCTCTTCCTCTGGGCCGGTGTAAATTCCCCCACCGCCCACCAATAGTCCACTACGTCCTCTTTCTGTAGTAAGAACCGTGTGCGGTCCATCCACCCCACGTATCCCTCAAATAAGGGAGCCCACCATCGGGTCTCCTTACGTTCCTCAGACCCCCACTCTAGTGAGTCCCCCTCCTCTGTATCCCCCCAAGAAGATACCCCAGAGGTCCTTGATGAAAGAGGCCTAGACCACCTCTCTTGTTTGGAGCTATCCTGAGACTTAACTATGGCCACACTGGGTACCCATCGGCACTCGGATACTTTTCCCAACTGCCCTCCACCCCTCGACCCACCATCAGAGGCATAGCTGTTCAGTCTCTCCCCAGTCCGTTCCTCACCGATTCCCTGGGACCCTTCCGACACTCCCAAACTGGATGTGGGCCCACAGGAAAAGGTGACAGGGACAGGGGCTTTAGCTAGGGCATGGGGTTGGGCATAGGGACAGGAAATGGGCATCCATGGGGTTCCGACCCGCTCTCTGCCTTCGGATAGTCCCGTATCATTGTGCGTACGTGCCGCTGGTTGGGCCTCACCCGTCTCAGCTCTCCTCGCAGCCTGCCAGCTCTTTGTTGACACAGGTGATCGGGAAGCACTGCCCGATCGCCGAGGCATTGTGGTTCTCTCTCTGGTCGTTCTGCTACCTCCGCCTTAAATGACATCATCACCGGAACCGGATACTCCGCCATCTTGCGATGGATCCCCATGCGGGATCTCTTCCTCCACAACGACATCCGCCGCCGGAAGTGATGGTTCCGCTCTCTGCTCCGCTCGGGCCTGGGCTAGGCCTTCCTCCGCCGTTGCCACCACCGGCGCCTGGGGAAGGTAAGGATGTATCTCACCGCTCCGTCGGCTCAGGATGGGATCTTCTCCTCCTTCCACGCTGTAAGTCACCACGGCTGTGGGACTCCGCCGCTCCGGTTGTCTACGCACAGGCGATCTCGGCACCTCGAGACTCCGCTCCACTGCGACACAGGTAAGTGCTGGTTCTTTTGCAGCACCGCTGTAGTGGTCCGCCGGTAGGCGCATCACCACCGATGTCGGGCTTGCCTGCTCCTCGTCGGATGAAGCAGACTCCGATGCTAGTAGTGGCACTTCCGCAGGGGACCGACGGTGAGGTTCCGGGTTCTCACAGCGGTTGTAGACCCCTTTCTCTCTAGGCTCCATTGCGATCATTAGGAGCGATCCCCATTCTCCGGGATCAACTGGTTCGGTGCAGGCCGCACGCGGGGCTTCAGCCGTCAGCATGGCTGTGTCCGTTCCCGCCTTGACTACCAGGGAGCTTCCTGGCAATGAATAGGGATATACCCCAATGTCCATCTCGCTCTTTGTTGCGCTGGTTACGGGAGACACTTTGCACAATGGTCTCTCCTGTTCACCAGCTCACAACTGTGGGCCAGGAAGCTCACCCCCAGCTCCTCCCTCAGACAACTCGGGTCTTGCCTGGCAGAGATAGAGACCCCTCCCCCTGGTGAATATTTGGGGAGGGTCCCACAAGTTAATTGGATGCCCCGGCACAGGGGCTGAACTTTTCACAGTCCTGGGGGGCGCGGCCTCAGGTTTCGCGCCAACACCCGAGCACCACTCCTTATTTGGCGCCATCCCCGGCCAAATTTGCTCAGTCTCTTTATCCTGTCCCTCACAAGCAGCAGCAATTACAGGGATTACATTCTGTAAGGGTGCGGCCGGCTCACCAGTTCCTTGCTCCGCTGGATTCATGCCCACGGGGCATAATTGGAAACCACTCCCCCTGGTTGAGATTATGGGCGGGTCCCACAACGGGATAGGATGTCCTTTAATTAAGGCCGCACCTCTTTCAGTCCTAGTGGCCGCAGTCACAGCTTTCGCGCCCTTACAACTGGGTGGGGTTCTGCTTTTGCCACCAATTCCAGCCGCTTTCTTTCAGCTGCCTTGCGTGCAAAGTATCCCTCCTTTTTGCACGCCACTCCCGAGGCCGGAACTATTTCAGGTAGTTGTGCCATCAGGGCGCCAGTTCCTTGGCTCGCCGGATTCATGCCCACGGGGCACAATTGGAACCCACTCCCCCTGGTTGAGATTAGGGGAGGGTCCCACAGACTAATCGGTTGGCTCAACACGGGGGCTGAGCTGGTCACTGTCCATGAGGGCGCGGCCTCAGCTTTCGTGCCATACCCCCCAAGAGGGCAGGGTTTTCCTGTTGGCGCCACTCCTGGCCAACTCTCTGCAAGTTTTGCATTTGCAGAATTCTCTGCACTCGGCCCACGCGGTCTCCCAGGGAAGCGGGAGCCGCCATTTTGGGTTGCACTGTCAGTCTGTTCAATGAATGAGGTAGCGTTCATCTGTTTGTATGTCGACTGACAGTCACTCTCACAATGTTCTCCACTTGTTACAACAATGTCCTCCAGGGTAGTACCCTGCGGCCATAGGTAGGAACAAAACGGTGCGGCTACAGCCTTAGCACCACTCCACAGCAGGCTCGTGAATGTCATTTCCATAGCATGCTCTTCACCCGCACACACACCATGTGCGCTCTCTCCATCAGCCTCCGGTCGCCATTTTGGACTATCCGCACCGCGCGGATCCTCCATTCTTGCGGTCGCCATTCTCTCGTAATAGTTATCGTACATGGGGCTCCTCTCTGCGGGGCAGCCACCACACCGGTACAATAAAGATTGCCCTGATGCACCACCTTGTGTACCTAATGTAGGCTGGACTCGTGTTGCACTACCTCAGGCTAGGCTCACTCTCTCAGTGTCTGCTGTATCTCCTTCCTCCCAGTCTGTGCTCCCTACGGTGAGTGGTCTGGAATGGGCTAGAGTACTCTGGGGCTTCCATGCAGTACTGGGGCGTCTACCTGTCTTGGTTAGCCTAGCGCAGTTCCCTCTCCAGGGTTCCTGACCACGTTAACAGGCTATCCCTTCTGGCATCCTACCAACTAGCACTACCTCAAGGTGACTAGGACAGCTATAGCCCGGCTCCAAACCCCCCACTCCTTTCAGGCCCCTAGGTCGTCCCTGCGAACTGACATACGCCATCAGCCCCCTGACTGCCCCTAGGTCCGTCCCAACGCAGCACAAAGTGGCAGCAGACACTTCTCCCTGTTTCCAAGTGACCTAGTAAAAGCCTGTCCTGTTGACAGGTCTATCTCAGCAGCGCCTCCAAATGTAACGGATTTTCTGAACTAGCCTGACCCACCCAATCTCATATTTTCCCCTGTGGTCTAACCAGTCCCCATTACAGTGTGATGTCTGGTGGTGCACCTGTTGGCAACAGGACTCCTGAGTCTCCCACATGATGTTGTGTGGGGATTTGCCAACCCAGACAGGCAGCTGAGGTAGTGTGCTGAGTCCTACCTATATCCAGTACAGCGCCTCCACCTCATCAGGATCCCAGCGTCCGCTTGGGGATGAATCTGATGAGGAACTCCTCTGTGGTGCTTCTCTCTGTGCAATAACTCCACACTTGCACACGAGAGTGTTGTTAATCAGGAACATCTTTATTAGTACGGTGGGCCAGCTGCCCTCCACAATGGGGTATTCTTAGCCTCCCATGTTCACCGCACTTCCCTTTGAAAGGTATGTCTTCCCTTAATTGGTGGATTCCCTATCTCCCCTTAAGGAGATAGTCCCTGTGCCAGGTCCCTGGTCACAGTCTTATAAGCTGTCTCCTCCCAAGCCTACACTCAGACTTGCTCCTTGTCTCATAGCTCTTACATAACCTCCAACAGCTTTTCTCTGTCTGCCCTGTGCTGCTAGACTCACAGCTCTGCATCTGACTACTGCAACAATGTTGCAGACCTCCATGTGCCTCTTACTGAACAGAGGCAGCACAACAACAGGAACTCAACTAACTTTAGACAGTGCTGTGTCTTATATCACCTAGGAACAGGCACATCTCTGATGTCACTAACCTTAGACACACAGCATGTTGTCACTTCCTATGGGACATATGACACCTCACCAGGGTGTGAGGGCAAACCTCCATGATAACTGCTGGCATGCCCATAACTTACCAGGCCTTACTGTCAGCAGGAGTAAGAGATATGTACACCAATTTTACACATGGCTACATATAAAATGAGCCCCGTAGGCTCTTATTTAACATGCTGAGTCCGCATCCCTCAAATGGAGAAGATTTTAGTCCCAGTCATTTGAATAAAGCGTTATTTTCTCCAGTACAAGGAAGCTGCTTCACAGGTTACTGAATAAGAGATTTATACGTAGTGATGCACCAGCGCCCCACTAAATGGCGCTAAATAATTATAGCATTGCATTTACCATAAGAGGAGGGCTCAAAGTCCAGATACACAAATTGTCGCCATGCTTTTGCACTAACACGTGTGTTATTATGTTTTGTTAATTGAACGAATTGTAAAGAGAAACAGTGGATAACAAAAAAAAAAATTTAAATCATAAATAAATCTGTGACCACCCAGAAATTCACAAACTTCACCAGGGGCCACTAAATGGAATTAAGTATATAGAAAAACTCTGGTTAATAAATGAATAGCTAAAATTTGGCAGCAAATGATTTGCTCGCCTCTGACAGATATCATTAGAACAAGTTTTTGAGCCCCACTTGGAAGGCGAGCATAGATTGGTCCGAATACAATCTGACGGACGCCCGTTTTAATATTTGTATTTTTAGTCCAAGTAAAAGCCGTCACCTTTTATGAAAATGCTACATTTTTACATTGCACAATTGCAACAAAATAACTCCAAATTTTAATTTTTTGTTTTTAAATAAAATGCATTGCAAATTGGGTCCTATTGAATGGTCATCCTGCCCGTGATGATGCCACCAGTGACCATTTTGATTTCCAGGCAGCCCCACAATTCAGGTTGTTACAATTGTATTTTGAACAGAAATAGCACAGGCAATTCCCCCTTTGTAAATGCAAAAGATATTGCCAAGAGGTGCTACACTTGTAAAGCTGACACTGCTCTGCTATTATGGGCAGAAGGAGCGACTCAGGGGGTAATGTCACTGCCTTTACAGCAGGGGAGTCTGGTTTAAATCCCAATGGCAGATCTCCTTGTGACCTTGGGCAAGTCACCATCTCCCTGTGCCTCCCTGCACCAAAATTAGATTGTAAGCTCTACGGGGCAGGGACTCCATGTCAGCACTAAGAAATAGTTAGATGGATAGAGAGAGATACATACACGTCAAAATGGATTTGAAGCAAAAGGTGGCATTGTATGCTCATTTGCATGTCATTTCCCAGAATCCCTTCTGCAGTGGAAGCACTGTATGCTGGGTGATAATGGTGAAGGCAGGGTTACAGACCTGTCTAAGACATGCAAATGAGCACACTAATATTTCCATTTGCACACACACACACACACACACACACACACACACACACACACACACACACACACACACACATACACACACACACACAGTCTCTCCTCTCCCCCCCCCCCCATCACACTCACCTCCCTCCCCGGCGCTCACAGGCAGGGGGCAGCCAGCCTGCAGCTGCCTCGCGGCGTTCACCTCCCTCCTCGGCAGCGCACACTCACCTCCCTCCCCGGCGGTGCACGCTCACCTCCCTCCCCGGCGGCACACACTCACCTCTCTCCCCGGCGGTCAATGGCAGTGGGCAGCCAGCCTGCAGCTGCCTTACGGCGTTCACTTCCCTCCCCGGCGGCGCAAAGCTCACTTCCCTCCCCGGCGGTGCACACTCACCTCCCCGGCAGCGCACAGCTCACCTCCCTCCCCAGCGGCGCACAGCTCATCTCCCCGGTGTTCTATTTGTCAAAATAGGTTCAAGTATTATGTCAAAATGCGTGCTGCTCAAAGTGAAGTCTGTAGCAAACACCCTGGAAGTTTACTTTTAAGGAACTTGGTATGGTGCTCATACAGTATGTTAACAAGCCATTTTTAAGAGCCACAGAAATGTTTTATTTTACCTTGCCTTTTTAAAATAGAAAGCCACCAGCAGATTTCATATTAAATCATGTTATCAAGAGGAAAAAGTAAAGGCTTTTGGCTAGGGAATGGTTCTTCGTTGTTTTGTTAAAAAAATAATAATAATAAATAATAATAATGGCAGCAATGCCACCTGTTTTTAATAACAAAACAAACCTGTACGAGCTATTGAATATGTATAAACAAATACATGGCTTCATTGTATCGAATTGCCTCCCCTGCCTTTGTTTGTACCTGTAAACTGGTCCAATATGCAGACGGCTCCGGTCCGCAATGTGCCGAACCCAGGCACCCGGGAGACAACAAACTGTTCGGTTCATGCGGTCACGGCAACAGATTGACCTATCTACCTTCCTAATAATGGAGTCCCCTACCACTACAATCTTTCTTTGTATCTGAGCATCCTGAGTTTCCTCTGTGCTGGAAGAACTATTCCCCTGGCTGCTAGAGGAATCAGTCTCCCCCCGCCTTGCAATTTCTGCCTTGCCATTTCTGCCCTGACACTCCCAATATCTTCACTCAACACGGCAAATCTATGGGATGGGTCAGCTCAGAACTGGCCTGCCTCTCCCTATTGCCCCTGCTTCCCCTTCTAACTGTTACTGAGCTACCTACCTGCTCCTCACTAACAGCGCCACCATCTGCACCACTAGTCGAAGCAAGAAATGAGATACTAAGATGAGATAAGTAAGAGAGGAGGGAATGTAGGGTGCAAAGACAGGAGCAGAAACAGTAAGGCAGGGAGTGCAAAGACAGGGGAGGAGAGACAGCAAGGTGAGAAGGAGGATAAAACAGAGAGACAGCAAGGAGGACGTGGAAACAGATGAGATACGTAGGAGAGGAGGGAGTGTTGTGGGCACAGACAGGAGCAGAAAAAGTAAGGCAGGGAGTGCAAAGAGAGGGGAGGAGAGAGATCAAAAGAGAGCAGGGCAGGATTGAGGAGAGAGTCAGTTGGGGAAAAGGGGACAAGACACAGCAAGGTGTTACAGGGAGGGTTAAAAACAAAGAGTAATGTTTCATTACTAACCTTTCAGATCTCCTAGATCGGTGTATATTATGCTAGTATTTTATAATAGCCATACTGTAAACATTTAACATTGTGCTAATGTATATACTTACATTTATTAATTAACCGAGGTTGTCAGAATTATACCAGGTTTATTTTGCCATACAATTTTGAAGTACGTAGTTTTAAACTAATTTCTTTTTAACACAGATACAAATAATTTTAGTACTGTACATACTGTACCATTTATGTTCATTATGCACATTACTACTGCTGCTCCACTTCTTTATCACCTGTTTGCGGCAATATACCCAAATTAAAAATGTTATGGATGCTTACCACGCACTTTGAAAAAAATTGTTAGTAGTTAGACGTGCACACACAAATAACTCTAAATATTCCATTTGTGACACTTAGTACATCAATCCCAGAGAGGAAAGATTCTCCCGTTATAGGCACAACTTTTGATACATCTGAGAAAGTTGAGAATATAATGCAAGGAGTAGGGGGGGGTCTGACGTAAACAGCACTAGGATCTGAGCAGCCATTTTAGTCAGCATCCATCTTAGGTGCCTGATCTAGTCATCCATTTTGATTGTCTGTATGAAAGTTGGAGTGGACGTTTAGTGTAAAACCACATTTTTTCTTTTTATTTGCTCCTAGAGGATAAGCTTTCAACTAACCACAAACCTTGAAGAGACTGGAGAAATGCGCCACTGTTATGAAAATAAAATATAGATAACAGCCACTTCTCACATTTAGGGGGAGGTTCTCATGGTCAAATTCACCCTTTCCCAGAAATCCTGTATATAGAGAAAAGGTCACTGGCGTGTATAATAAATTTTAGCTGATTCAATCCATCTTTAGTATGAATCTTACAGTTACACTACCGACACACTTTATTGCAGTGTGGCCGGTACCGCAAGCCGGGATATTTCACGGCTTGCTAGTGGCCGCCCCTCGGCGTGCCGCGCGTCATAGATGCGTGGTCACGCGTCTCCGGGAGCCAGCGCCCCCTGCACGCGCGTCCAGGGCTCCCCGAGGGAGCCCTGGTGTCCCGCGATCGCGGGACGGCGGCAGGGGGTTCCGGGGGACCCGGCGGACCCGGCAGCGGTAGGGAGAGCGCCCCGATCGGAGGGCGCTCTTCCGCTGCTTCGGCGCGCGCCCGTCACACTCGGGCGCGCGCCAGGCTACTGCTGCGGCCAAGAACGGGCAAATGCTCGAATAAACTTGGCCGCAGCAGTATGTGATTAACTCAATGTTCTCTTATTCATATTTTGTTTATCTTATACGCTTATGTAATGACGCACACGCCACCTCATATAGAGGGCGTGGGCTTAGTATTTTGGTATAAATATGGCTTGTAGGCCAATATGTCGTTGGGGAAGTTTTATTTTGAAACTTCCTTCTATGTGCACATGTACGCAAAATAAACTCATTTGTTATTCTGTGATCCTCAGATTTGTTTCTTTATTCACGCTTTTCATACATCCATTACACTGTTACATTGACTCGCTCCTCCTATAATCATTCCCCATAAAGTGAAAGACACAAGTGGAATAATGTGGTGAAAATGGAGCAAGGATTGATGCAAAGTCACATAATGTTAACATGTCGCTATATTCACCAGTTTGCGAGCAATGCTCCAGTTTGTTACACGTAACCACATCGCCCATAATAATGCCTGTTAACTCATCTCTAACTCCTCCTATTTACACAACTCAATCATAAATTGGCAGACAGGGGGCAATATCCCAACACATTGGAAAAACATCTTCACATTATTTGGAACAGGGGCCATGGACGCCATAAAGGTCGGACTTCATGAACATTTAGCATAAATAAGTATTACATACTGTAATTTCTCAGCATATTTAAGGTTTCGTGGGTTGGATGTGATACTTTTAGTGGGTCAGCATTAATCCTCACTACTGTAAATAAGTACACGCTGGCCTAATTATGAGACCCGCCATAGGCAGATTTGGTAGGAAATAATAACTCATCTTTTACTGACTTGCATTGGACACAAACAGCTTACTTGGAGAAGAAGTTACATTACGAATATAAATCGGGGGTGTCTCATCAATAGACAAAATGAGGGGAGGGGGGAGATTACAGACTGACCAGTCTCTTGAATCTATCCATGCACTGTTAGTAAGGGGAGAAAATTGCCTTATTGCCAATATGTACTGTTTGTATACAAGGAGAAATTAGCCATTACAGGTTTTCATTTGTCTTTTAGAACTTTTAGTCCTTCCTATTGGATTGGTCCTGAAAATCCGGTAATAATAATAGTTCTGACCAGTGTCTCTGTCACAATGGTCATTAACAATCCCAATAGACAAAACGGGCGACAAGAAAAGAGGCTGACCAGTTGTCACGATGGTCATTAACCATCCCATTGTGGTGTATTTAATGTTTAGCACAAGAAATAACACAACAATCACCGATGATGCAAACAGGGTTTATTCATAATCAAGCAGAGCTCTTCTATGCACATTTACAGATTAGTCTGATAGTTAATATCTTGCCTGGCACATGCCGAGAGAATTAGAGACAAAAGGTTAGAGAAACAGAGGGGTGACCAAAACCAATAACAGTGCTTTAACCCGCCATGTATATCATCTAAATATAGAGGAAATCTGAAAAGCTTTAATATTTCTACTTAAAAAGAAGTCTATTTTATTTAATGAAACCAAGTATTCTCATATCTCTGTGCCCAAGACATGCATGAAAACGAAAGGTAACTCTCAATGTATTACTTCCTGGTAAAACATTTTATAAAAAAAAAAAGTGTGTTATAACTGCTGTATTTATATTTAACATAACGTAAGTGAATAAGGAAGAAACAGCAAGTAAATTTGCCGATTGATTATTGGAAATAATATAGGCATATGGAAGAATTGAGGAAGTAGAGATGAGCACAAGACCATTAATAGTGGCGGTTTTTTTTTAAAGGTTTACATGCAGAAATTGGGACGAAAGTAGAGGAAGTGTATTGGTTGAAAGCATAAAAGATTGCCAGACATTGCTACTGTGGTAGAGAAAAAAAAAAAAAAAGAGCAGGGAAGCTAAGAAAGCAAAGGAAAAGAAAGGACAGGAAGTGCTATAATTGTAAAGAGACAGGATATTTTGCCAGTAATTGCAAACTAGCCCCTAAGAAGAGAACCAGAGAATTTTTTTAGTAGAATATTTTAGTCTAAATTCAGACGGGTCTTTCCCGCCGGTATTGAGAATCTCAAGTATTGTAAATCTTAGTGGAAAATATGTTTTGTGTGTAAATTCAAGGTAGGAAAATTGTTTTTTCCCCAGAATGTTTTATTACATTTTATAAATATGGTAAAAAGGTTGATTGAGTAATCCCTGTGTGCTTGTATAATCTGAGTGAATCCTAACTATGTGAAAGTTTTATGTGCATTGAATAATATGAATGTCGGTTTATTGTATATATACAAAATTATTATCTAGATACTATCAAGTGTTTCTAAAATAAGAACATAATTAATTGCTCATGTTAAGTTTAAATTTTAAAGGTGAGAAACACCCCCACTATAACACAAACGAATCAATAATGGGAAAGGGAGAGTTTGACTGGTTATTGAGAGAAGGACAAAGAATGGGCAAATGTGAGAAAAAGGAAAAAAAATTATAATTCAGCCCGGTCACTGGTATATTTTGAGGATTTATTCGTTCTGGCCAGACGATGATTTCTTAAAACCAGAAAGACATCCTTTTCCAACTTCTCTATTTCCATGTCAAGAGAGAGAGAGGGTGAGAGAGAATCAGAATAGCAGCCCAGACAGCCCCCCTTCTCCAGTTGAAAAAAAATGTGCGGAGATACATTTGAGACACGAAAGTTAACCGAAGCTCTGTAGCTACAAATTAGGTTTAACTGTTTTATTAATATAGTTTGCGGGCAGGATCAAACAGTTTTACATTGCTTTGTCTTGGTAATTTTTGTTGTATTATTTTTGTTTCTTTTGTGTGTCACATTTTATTCTGTAATCAGGCCGTGTGAGGAGCTGCATTTTTAAGATGTCCCAAATTATATTGCAATGTAATTAACAATTTTTTTTCTTATCTGTTTTGTTCTAAGGTTTTGGCAGGATGCCCAGAAATTTATTTCAAGCTTGTTCCAATCCGGAAAAAAAAAAAAAAAAAGTTTTTAAATCTGTGTCTATAATTTCTTATATTACAGGATGTTTCTGTCAGTAGACAATAGCTGATTATATTTATATTCAGTAGTGTTTTCAGGGGTTTTAATGCAAATTTTATACCCAAAGGTTTCAGGTTAGTTTTGCTACAGATCGAGCAACAATAGTTAGTTATGTTTTGAATGCTGTTATCCTTTCTGTAATATTGTTCACATATAAAAAAATGATGTGAACAAAGGAGGGGTGTTATTGCTGTTTATCATATAGCTGTCTATGCCCAGAAGTTAGATGGCTTAGTGCCCGGGATGAACGAAATCTGAAATTATTATTATTATTTTTTTTAAGAATAATGCTGAGTGCCTTTTAAAGTTGGCAGTGTGCTCGGCACTTTTCAAAGAAATTATATTACAAGTAATTAGTTTGGAGTTCTATACAGAATTATTTTAGCCATTTTTTTTCTTTTAGTTTGGCAATAGCTGAGGCACCAATTTTAATGAATTTAAATTGTAGCAAAGTCAAGACCACAGTGACTGTTTAGTAAAAAATTAGTAAGTATTGTATGCAACTAATATATTTTTGAGTCTCTCTAGGCACATGTCAAAGTTGAAAGTGCACCTACGATAGACGGGTTAATGGTCAAGCATTTCCTACGCAAGAACGTTCTTCATCCCAGATGAAAAGGCCCTACTACTACTATGAAAAGTACTACTCATCACCATTACAGCAAATAAAGTGGCAGAGGTCTCTTTTTGGATCCACGTTACGCATATGAAACTTATCCCAGCACCACCCACAGTTGCTTCAATCTACACCATAGCCAAAGTGGAAAAGCTTAGAGACACAGCCAAAATTCCAGGCCTAAACACATGAACCTTGAACTTTTTAATAATCTTTTTTTCTTTACAGGTTTTGTTATTTTAATTATAAATGTATAGTTTATTAGGTTTGTGTAAATAGTGTGCACACAAAGACGATAGGGTAGGAGCAGGTATATTTTGTTTAGTAATTGTTATTTTGTTTTTATTGATTTGTGTATAGCATATATGCAAACTTTTTGTCACACAATGGAATCCTGGTAAACAAAGCCCATATTTTATGTATAATGTAACCCAATGTACTATCTATATTCAATAGGTTGCACCCCAGGAAAATGAGTGTTATATTTAACCCCTTGAGAAAAGGACAATATGATATAAGACATTTGTAGAACCATCTATAAGAAATTGGTTACGAAGGGTGTAGAAATACGAGTTTTCCCTAGGGAAGTTGTTGACTCTGTGATAGAAGGACAGATAGAATATTACCCTGCAACTAGAACAGGTCATGGTATTTGGGAAAAGTAGTTCCAGTGTTTAAAGGTAGAAATGACGGATGGGATTTGTTGGGACTTGGTGGTTGGATTAGTTCTCTGGAAGCGAAGCTATTGGATGCTTTTGTATGTGTGTCTGTACTACCCATCACTCTCTATGTATGTGTCATATGCAGTAAACTTTGATCCAGAAGTGCGTTGCACCCCCACCGACGCTATGCCTCTTTTCGGTAATGTTGGCAGTCCCCCAGAAGAAGAGACCGAGAAGAAATCAACTGCGCCGATATAATGGCCGAAAAGGAATGACAAGGCACAATTGGACAATCTCCTGGACCAGCAGGACTATGCAATGGTTTACTGTTCTTTAAATAGACTGTCTCTAAAGAATAAGAGGGGACTAAGAAGATTGGATATGAGGCTATGAGGAAAGTGGGAGGTCACCCAGAGGCGTGTATCAGCCACAAGGAAAGGATCATAAGTCAGCCATTTTTGACCATAGCAGCCATTTTGCTGTTTTGCCATTCTGAATAAATGCAGTATGAAAGATGCGTGTGTAACGGGTGTTCCCCCACCCGCTCGCAGATAATACTGTGGAAGTGTAGGAACATGCAAAGTTACTCAGGTGTGGTGCATTACCTGTTGGCTCACAGGAGGGCTGAGCTTCCGCCTTGGGGAACCTGGGGTACATACATCTCATACATCTCTAGGTGCAACGCCTCCACCTGGGAGGGCTCCCAACGGAGTGGGAGGAGGCCCTCACAGGAAACAACCACACAAAGCGAATGAATGTAAAACAGGACTGACTTTACTGCATAGCAACATATATCAACACAAATCAACATGCGCCACGGCGGACGCTAACCACACTGGGTGTCACGGCGGACACTAACCACACCAGGCGTCACGGCGGACGCTACCACCTCTAGGCGTCACGGCGGACGCTACCACCTCTAGGCGTCACGGCGGACGCTACCACCTCTAGGCGTCACGGCGGACGCTACCACCTCTAGGCGTCACGGCGGATGCTACCACCCACAATGTGACCCCACCCTGTGTCCAGTAACCCCCACCCAAATGTCTCGTGCTCCCAGAGTCAAATACCACTGTACATGTGTGTGTGTGACTGCGCAGCCACTATGTTTGGTGATAGGCCTGGTTGGTGCACGTGAGTTGTCGGTTACCTGCCCGGGCTCCAGCCACGGGTACCGCGATATCAATCCGCACGATCCGACGCCGTGCTCCACACCGCGTGGGTTGAAAGTCCAGCGCGAACAATGTCTCTCCTTGTGTTAGAGTCTTTGGTGGTGTCCTGAGCCCAGAACCCACCTCGCAGGGCCGCACGGCTTCCGCTCTGTGTCCCTGACTACTTGATCAAATAATGGGGCAGTGTCCCTATCTAGGGCCTGTCCCTAAGCTCCACAAGCTATTAGGTGGCTCAGGACCTAACTGGGACCTTGGGGGCTGCTGGCCTATGCAGAGGGTCACTGACCCCTGCACCCACCTCTTACCCCTAGCTGGTCCGGATCATGAGTGCCTGCGTAGCTGCAAAACCCCGCGAAATGTATCCCCTTGCTAGCAGGGGAATCTGGCCTTCTGATTGGCTCCCTGGCGTCAGGTGTCTCTGCCCCTAAGCACCCTGGGGGCTGGCAGCCTATTCTCGCGCATGCGCGAGCTATCTGGGGCCTCCCGCGCTAGCGGCCTCCTGCGCATGCGCGAGCTCACTGTCATGGCGGCGCCCTGCTCTGCTAGCCGCCGGGCCGGTGGCAACGCGATCGCGGCCTTAGCGACGGCCTGATCGCTTCCCCGGCAACCGGCCTGCTCGCCGCTCGCGTCCCCGACAACCGGCCGCAACCACGCGCGCAACGGGGAAGAAGGGTTGAGTGCGCGAGGGGGACAAGGGAGGGGGCGAGTGCGCGAGGGGGACCTGGCTACATCCTCCCCCTGGTGAAACTCCAACGTCCCCGCTTGGACCACATAACTTACTACTATACACAACGTTATATAATAAAAATGCATCTGGTACGAATACAACTTAGCACATTGCATTAACTTTAAACAAGGTTACACAATTCTGTGAGCATCACAATCACGGATTGGATTTTGCTCCGAGACCACTGCTGAGCCTCATAATGGGGTGCCCCTATTTGATCATAGGTTACCCGAGTTGGAGGGTACCGGGCCCTTTGGCTCCTACTGAGTTGTTCTTCAGCAACTCCCTCTGGTGAGTAATAAGTACAGTCCTGAGGCTCAGCCTCTTCCCTTGAGGGGAGAAATGTCTCTGAACAGTCTCTGTTAGGCACAAAGCACGGGCTCTGTGGATCCAAAGGCTGGCCTGTTGGTGCCACCTTAGTAGGCATTGGCCTACGGGGCCCCTTACCCGTAGCTCCTCCGGGAGATGCCCCTTCTGTGGAATAGTCCCTTTGAGGGGGTCCCTCCATAGGGTCTTCAGGAGTTTCAGAGTGGGTCTCGTTATTTACAGTCTCTTGACCCACCTCTGATAGATCGGACTCACCGTTGAGCGGTGTGGCCTGTATTTCTTCTTCTTCGTCTCCCACTTGGGGGATAGGGAGGAGGTGATTACGATGCCAAACCTTTACCCGGCCGTCTGTGTCTTTAATGCGATAGACCGGGAGGCCGGGCATCTGTGACTCTACCTCATATACGCCATCTCTCCATCGGTCTGCCAGTTTATGTTTTCCGGGGACTCCCAAATTACGAAGTAACACAGCGTCCCCAGGACGTAACTCTCGATACTTGACTTTGTTGTCGTATCGTCTCTTATTGCCAGCATTCAGTTTAGCTGTAGACTTCTCAGCCTGTTGGTAAGCTCGCTGCAAACTGTCCTTTAGCCTTTGCACATACTTGAAATGGGTAGCATTGTGTATCCCATCCGTTGAGACTCGAAGACGCATATCCACGGGAAGTCTTGCCTCCCGCCCAAACATGAGGAAGTACGGGGAGAACCCAGTGGACTCATGGCGAGTACAGTTGTACGCGTGTACCAACGTTTCTACGTGACGACTCCATTCTGTTTTCTGCGTTCCCTTCAGAGTTCCAAGCATGTCCAGCAGGGTTCTGTTGAATCGTTCGGGCAAGGCATCTCCTTCGGGGTGGTACGGCGTCGTCCGGGATTTGGCGACATTCAGCATTTTAAGTAATTCTCGGATTAGAGTACTCTCAAAATCTCGCCCTTGGTCAGAGTGGAGTCGGTTTGGAAGACCGTAATGGACGAAGAACTTTTCCCATAGCACTTTCGCGACCGTGATAGCCTTCTGGTCTTTTGTGGGGAAGGCCTGGGCATATCGGGTGTAATGGTCCGTGATGACCAGCACGTTACCGATACCTCGGCTATCAGGTTCGATACATAAAAAGTCCATACACACCAAGTCCATTGGACCAGAACTCTTCAGATGGGCCATAGGAGCTGCTCTGGTAGGCAACGTCTTGCGTTGAACACACCGGACACAACGGCGGCAGTGTTGTTCCACCGCTTCCCGCATCTTGGGCCAGAAGAACCGGTCTCGGACTAGCCCAAAAGTCTTCTCTACACCGAGATGCCCGTGTTCATCGTGTAGGGACTTCAACACCAGGTATTGTAAGTTCTTAGGTAGGACTAGTTGTCTCCTATCCGGGTGGTTGTGGTATTGCACCACCCGATAGAGCAAGTCATTGTCGATTTCAAATTTGTCCCATTCTCGCATGAGCAAGGCCACCAAGTCATTGGGCGCACGTTTCAGAAGGGCTGAGTTCCTCTTTTCAACGGCGTGCCTGATGATGCTAGCAACCGGATCTCGAATTTGATAGTCTACCAGATCTTTCCACCGGAACACCTTGTCATGCGTGAGGTGCATCCCTTTTGGGTCGCAGTAGGCGGCGGGGACAGCCTGCGACTGGCATCCCAAGGAGTCGGCCACTCGTAACTCGGAGAAGGCCACTTGGTCATTAACTATGGCTGCAGTTTTACACATAGCCCGCACTCCGGGGCCGGGAAGTTCTTTCCATTCCTCGTCATCGGGGGTAGCGAGTAGTCCTGGCCTTCGGGAGAGGGCGTCCACCCCAATATTCAATGGCCCCGGCTTATACTTCAAGGAGAAGCGGTAGTTACTGAGGGCGGCCTGCCATCTGTGGCCGGCTGCATCTAATTTGGCCGACGTATTGATGTACGTGAGGGGATTGTTATCCGTCCTTACCTCGAAGGTGACACCGTACAAGTAGTCGTGGAGCTTCTCGGTGATCGCCCACTTGAGAGCCAGAAACTCCAACTTGTGGACGGGGTATCTCTGCTCACTGGGTGTCAGACTGCGGCTGACGTAGGCTACAGGCCGAAGACCTTCGGGGTGCTTCTGATGCAGGACAGCACCCAGCCCATTGAGGCTGGCATCCACATGCAGGACATACGGTTGTTCTGGATCAGCATAGGCCAGCACTGGTGCTTCCGTCAGACTTTTCTTCAAGTTCAGGAAGGCCCGTTCACACTCAGGCGTCCACTTATCGCCAAACGGTTGCCGGGCCGACGTGGCCTTTCTCCCAGTATCTTCAGGGTATATCTTTAGCAAATTGTTCAGGGGTTTAGCTCGACTAGAGTACCCCTCCACGAACCGACGGTAGTACCCGCAGAAACCGAGGAAGGACCGCAGTTCCGTGACATTATCGGGACGTGGCCAGTTCACCACAGCTTCTACCTTGGCTGGATCAGTAGCAATCCCCTGGGCAGACACGATGTGTCCCACGTAGGTCACCGAGGTGTGACAAAACCTACACTTATCGAGTGATAGCTTCAACCCTTCTTGACCAAGACGATCTATCACCTTCAGCAGCCTCTCCTCGTGTTCTTCTAAGGTCCTCCCGAAGACAATAATGTCATCCAGGTAAACCAGACACTCACGGGGAATCATGTCTCCGATAGTCTTTTCCATCAGTCTTTGGAACGTAGCAGGCGCCCCACATATACCTTGGGGCATACGGGTGAATTGATAGAATCCCAGGGGGCAGACGAAAGCTGTTTTTTCCTGGTCTTCCGGTGTCATGGGCACCTGATAGTATCCTGATCGGAGATCAAGAACGCTAAACCAGTGACTCCCATTCAGCGCATTCAGGATCTCTTCAATGCGCGGAAGGTTGTACTGATCCGGAATCGTGCGATTGTTCAGGGTTCGGTAGTCGATACACAGTCGTACGGACCCGTTCTTTTTCCGCACCACCACTATGGGCGACGCGTAAGGTCCTCGTGATTCCGTCACAATCCCAGCGGTTTCCATGTCTTGTATGGCGTTCCTCACATCGTCCACATCCCGAGGGGCAAGGCGACGAGAACGTTCCCGGAATGGAGTGGCATCACTCATCCGAATGGTATGTTGGGCACTGCGGCTGCACCCCACATCCATCTCGCTCGTGGAGAACACATGTCGTCGTTGCAGCAACTGGGTGGTCAACCGCTCCTTCCACTCTGTGGACAGCGTCGACTCACCGAAATTGAAGTCCAGATCGAGTATCCGCTCCTGCGCGGTCGCCGCCTTCACCTGAGGCGTGGCTCCCACCCGGCTGACCGGATATATGCATCCCAACTTCTGGTCGACATCAAACTCCATCGGAAAAGGGGAGAGATTCTGCACATACACGTGGCTTCGAATAGGGATCTTAGCTGTCCATTCCCTTACCTCGGGTAGTACTCTATAACCTCGCTGAACCTCTTCTTCTTCAGGCTCTCTCTCCAGCGAGAACAGTTGGTCGTTCTGGTCTCGGTCAGGATAACAACACCAGACGGCCATCTTTTGCACTCCCCCTGGTAATATGGTCGTCAGTCCTCGTTGACGATTGTAGAGGTCCCCATGACGCTCCAAGGCATACACCCGATGGCACTCCTCTCGTAAGACGGGGTCTAGGAGCGAATCGGCCAGCGGCAGCTCGTTGGTCTCTTTCAAGTAAGCTCGAATTATAGCTTGCACTATGTCCGCATTGGTTCCCAAGATGATGGGGTATTTACAATGGTCGTGGGGCTCCGGGCATACCATGGCCGCTACCTGCATAGGGTGCTTCTTGCCGGTGTTCAGTTGGAGTATGTCCAGCTGGACCCTTGCAATCCCATCGATGGGGTAGTCTTCATTACTCAAGCCCCTAACCTTCATATGTTCGGCCGGCCTCAGCGGGCAGTGTTGAAGGTGCTGGTCATAGAACTTGCGATATATTATGGTCACTTGTGACCCGGTGTCCAATAGGGCCGAGGCGTATATCCCTTCTATTACCACGGGCACGATGGCCGCGGGGCCCACTTGACTGCAAGCTTCACCGGGGGAGGCGTCCTCACTGGGGCCAGCGTCAGCCGGAGAATCCGTGGTTCCCTGGGGGGTGTTCACCTCAGGCCCGACGGTCTGGGCTCGGCATACCATCGATCGGGCTGTGCTTCTTCGGTCGGGAGGTTTTTCTTCCGGTTGGTCCTCCTTCTCCGGACAATAGTACGAGATGTGGCCCTTCTTCCCGCAGTTGTAGCAAGATACCTCACGGCGGTCCGGACGACTCTTATACGTGGATGAGGACCGCTCAGAACTACGACTTTCCCGAACAGACGACTTGGGGGTCATTTCCTCCTCTGGTGTGGAAGGTTTCTTACTCTTTGGGGCCGAGGGGGCCACAGGGTCATTCTTGGGGGTAGTTTTGGATTTCTTTGATTCATGGAAATGGCGCTGCACTTCATGGTCTCTTATGTAGTCCATTAGTTCCCCGTACTTAGGGGATACTGCTGCGATCGGGGCGGCCCGCATCATTATAGCTATGTTGTGATCAGGCAACGACCCCTTGAGTAGCTGTCTGAACCGGTATCGGTCTGCTTCGGCCGCGGAAATGATATGCTTGTCCAGGAGGGTGCCCAGGGACAGCTGTAGGTCACAAACGAAGGCAGATAAATCTTGTCCTTCACGTTGTCGGAGGGCTTTGAATTGAGCCAGTAGCTCATCTTCGTCGTCTTTTCTGGCAAAGGATTTAATTAGCATTTCCACTAGTTCCTGGGCAGTAACTTCTCCTTCCACGCTCCGGTGCGCTCGCACTAACCGAGCGGCGGGGCCTCGGAGGCACTCGACCAGTCTTTGTCTCTTGCTGGCTTCAGAACACGACCACTCCTCTATGATTTGAAGCGTATGGTCCCTCCATGCCTCGATCCCCTCTTCTCCGGTGGGCGTCGGCAGAATCCCAGAGAAGGCCTTGAGTTTCCGGTAGTTCTGTGCTTGCGTCGAAATGGTTACAGCTTCGGCTAGTTGGGAGACTATCGTGTTCACGTCAAGATTCCCACTAAGGGCCTGACTACGGCTCCCCGTTCCTATGCTAGGCATGGTTGGGGTCCCGCCAGACCCTTGATCAGGGTTGGGTGGGATGAGCGGGCTCCGTGCCCAGCTGGCGGTACCTCCTAATCCGCTTGGGGTGAAAGAGACCCTAGGGGGGCCCACTCGGTGAGGCGTACTGGTCACTCGTTGGCTCGGGTGTAATCCAGTACTAGTGGACACTTCTTCAGGAGATTGAGAGTCAGCGTAGATCATGCGGCAGTCCTCTGCGGAGGGCTCGGGTAGGTTTAATACCTGGGGGGCCGTTTCTAAGCATATGTCACTCATGGTGTACAGGAGACAGGTGATCCCTTGGGCAGCAATATCCAGTTTATAGTCTATCACCCGGGCGGTGGCCAACCCCGGGCAACTTCTTACTTGTGTGCGCACTGTAGATAATTCTGTATCCATTGCTACCCCGGTCACTGCAACCGCACGTCTTGGGGATACTTGGTGCGCTAAGGCCCAGGCATGGACATCCTGCGGTGACGGCACGGACATGATAAAAATATGAATCGGGCAATTTAGAAAAAAAATTGGAACAGGGCACCCCAGGACTCGCTCTCAGCAGCGCCTCCAAATGTAACGGGTGTTCCCCCACCCGCTCGCAGATAATACTGTGGAAGTGTAGGAACATGCAAAGTTACTCAGGTGTGGTGCATTACCTGTTGGCTCACAGGAGGGCTGAGCTTCCGCCTTGGGGAACCTGGGGTACATACATCTCATACATCTCTAGGTGCAACGCCTCCACCTGGGAGGGATCCCAACGGAGTGGGAGGAGGCCCTCACAGGAAACAACCACACAAAGCGAATGAATGTAAAACAGGACTGACTTTACTGCATAGCAACATATATCAACACAAATCAACATGCGCCACGGCGGACGCTAACCACACTGGGTGTCACGGCGGACACTAACCACACCAGGCGTCACGGCGGACGCTACCACCTCTAGGCGTCACGGCGGACGCTACCACCTCTAGGCGTCACGGCGGACGCTACCACCTCTAGGCGTCACGGCGGACGCTACCACCTCTAGGCGTCACGGCGGACGCTACCACCCACAATGTGACCCCACCCTGTGTCCAGTAACCCCCACCCAAATGTCTCGTGCTCCCAGAGTCAAATACCACTGTACATGTGTGTGTGTGACTGCGCAGCCACTATGTTTGGTGATAGGCCTGGTTGGTGCACGTGAGTTGTCGGTTACCTGCCCGGGCTCCAGCCACGGGTACCGCGATATCAATCCGCACGATCCGACGCCGTGCTCCACACCGCGTGGGTTGAAAGTCCAGCGCGAACAATGTCTCTCCTTGTGTTAGAGTCTTTGGTGGTGTCCTGAGCCCAGAACCCACCTCGCAGGGCCGCACGGCTTCCGCTCTGTGTCCCTGACTACTTGATCAAATAATGGGGCAGTGTCCCTATCTAGGGCCTGTCCCTAAGCTCCACAAGCTATTAGGTGGCTCAGGACCTAACTGGGACCTTGGGGGCTGCTGGCCTATGCAGAGGGTCACTGACCCCTGCACCCACCTCTTACCCCTAGCTGGTCCAGATCATGAGTGCCTGCGTAGCTGCAAAACCCCGCGAAATGTATCCCCTTGCTAGCAGGGGAATCTGGCCTTCTGATTGGCTCCCTGGCGTCAGGTGTCTCTGCCCCTAAGCACCCTGGGGGCTGGCAGCCTATTCTCGCGCATGCGCGAGCTATCTGGGGCCTCCCGCGCTAGCGGCCTCCTGCGCATGCGCGAGCTCACTGTCATGGCGGCGCCCTGCTCTGCTAGCCGCCGGGCCGGTGGCAACGCGATCGCGGCCTTAGCGACGGCCCGATCGCGTCCCCGGCAACCGGCCTGCTCGCCGCTCGCGTCCCCGACAACCGGCCGCAACCACGCGCGCAACGGGGAAGAAGGGGTGAGTGCGCGAGGGGGACAAGGGAGGGGGCGAGTGCGCGAGGGGGACCTGGCTACACGTGCAAGATGGATATTTGTGCAATCGCTTCCGGTAGAAATTAGCCCCCACCAATTTTCATACATTTTAGCCGCCATAATGTGCTAGTAGTTATAGAAGAGCAGTGTGAATAGTAATTTAGAAATTGGTAATGGGTTTTGTAGTAATAGTCAACCTGGTAAACAGAAAAGATATTATACCAGCCACACCAATATATATCTCTCTACAAACAAGAACTCCTGTGACCATATATATATATTTATTTTCTTCTGACCCCCAAAACCTGCACCACTAGTTCAGTACGACAAAGTATATCAACAATATCAAAAACAATTTAGTAGTTGTTAGGTTATGGACCCATGACAAAATGAGGGAAAGAGAATTGTTATGGGACTGATATTAATCATTTGCATGTTTGTAGTATTAGTTGTTATTATTTCATGCTGCAAAATAATGTGTTCATCTTTACAGTATGTAAAATGATTATGCCTTCTGTTAAGTCAGTTAGCCACACGTATGCTTCACTGAACATTAACGCCCCTATTCCTGGTCCCGCAACTATAACATACGACTCTAGAATTACACCCACTAGTGTCCCGACACCTGTAGTGGATTATGATAATATTCAAATCCAGTACGAGACCCCCGCACCAGTTTGCGAGCAATGCTCCAGTTTGTTACACTTAACCACATCGCCCATAATAATGCCTGGTAACTGTCACGGTTGTGCTCGCCACAAACCAGGGTCGGACCACGAGGCTGAGGTGGGGTTGTAAAAGCACCGACCTTAGACCGCGCAGGCTGATCCGGATTGCGCAGTTCGTAGTCATATGTAGCAGAATCAGGATTGGAGAAGACAGCATCGTCGTTGTACAAGCCAGGGTCAGGACAGGAGACGTCAGAATAAACATTGTCCACGCAGGAGTTCGGCAACAGGGAGTCAGGAAAGCCCCGCTTCAGCTTAGGAGCGCGGGGGAGGCCTCTGCGCATGCGGCGACCATGGCCCATGGTACTGGTCACAGGAGGTGGAAGACAGACCAGATTACACACCGCCTAGCTGCACGGGTAAACCAGTGCACAGCGCAAGAGTTCTGAGCGGGCTGGGGAATCCTCTGTTTCAGCGCAGGAACCAGGACACGGCCTCTCTAGATTAGGGAAAGAGTAGGCCCCAGGAACCAGGAAGCTGAAGATACACAGGGAAACCTCCGCTTCAGTGCAGGAATCCAGGAGGCTGAAGGACGCAGGGACGAAACCTCTGCTTCAGTGCAGGAATCCAGGAGACTGAAGGACGCAGGGACGAAACCACTGCTACAGCACAGGAGAACAGGAAGCTGAAGGACGCAGGACGGAACCTCCGCTTCAGCACAGGGGAACAAGAGGGAGCTTGAGGGAAGCTGAAGGACGCAGGACGGAACCTCCGCTTCAGCACAGGAGAACAAGCGGAAGCTTGAAGGAAGCTGAAGGACGCAGGGCGGAACCTCCGCTTCAGCACAGGAGAACAAGCGGGAGCTTGTGGCAGAACAGGTAGTGACATCCGGTAAGGACTATGCTCGGCCGGGAGCATTGTGGGAAAACAGTACTTAAAGGCCAGAGGGCCAATCCCCGGCGGGGGTGTGAAGGTACTGCTCCAATGAGTGAATGCAACTCTAGGTTGCAGTGATAGGCTGCACAGCTGCAGTAGATACCAGAGGGAGTGTGTATTGCTTTGGTGAGTGAATCCAGGCTGCAGCAAACATCAGGAGAGCTGTTCCAGAACTGCACCGGTCTGCAAGGTAAGGCAACCAGTAAACCGCGGAGTGGATTCCTTACAGTAACTAATCTCTAACTCCTCCTATTTACACAACTCAATCATAAATTGGCAGACAGGGGGCAATATCCCAACACATTGGAAAAACATCTTCACATTATTTGGAACAGGGGCCATGGACGCCATAAAGGTCGGACTTCATGAACATTTAGCATAAATAAGTATTACATACTGTAATTTCTCAGCATATTTAATGTTTCGTGGGTTGGATGTGATACTTTTAATGGGTCAGCATTAATCCTCACTAAATAAGTACACGCTGGCCTAATTATGAGACCCGCCATAGGCAGATTTGGTAGGAAATAATAATTCATCTTTTACTGACTTGCATTGGACACAAACAGCTTACTTGGAGAAGAAGTTACATTACGAATATAAATCGGGGGTGTCTCATCAATAGACAAAATGAGGGGAGGGGGGAGATTAGAGACTGACCAGTCTTCTGAATCTATCCATGCACTGTTATTAAGGGGAGAAAATTGCCTTATTGCCAATATGTATTGTTTGTATACAAGGAGAAATTAGCCATTACAGGTTTTCATTTGTCTTTTAGAACTTTTAGTCCTTCCTATTGGATTGGTCCTGAAAATCCGGTAATAATAATAGTTCTGACCAGTGTCTCTGTCACAATGGTCATTAACAATCCCAATAGACAAAACGGGCGACGAGAAAAGAGGTTGACCAGTTGTCACGATGGTCATTAACCATCCCATTGTGGTGTATTTAATGTTTAGCACAAGAAATAACACAACAATCACCGATGATGCAAACAGGGTTTATTCATAATCAAGCAGAGCTCTTCTATGCACATTTACAGATTAGTCTGATAGTTAATATCTTGCCTGGCACATGCCGAGAGAATTAGAGACAAAAGGTTAGAGAAACAGAGGGATGACCAAAACAAATAACAGTGCTTTAACCCGCCATGTATATCATCTAAATATAAAGGAAATCTGAAAAGCTTTAATATTTCTACTTAAAAAGAAGCCTATTTTATTTAATGAAACCAAGTATTCTCATATCTCTGTGCCCAAGACATGCATGAAAACGAGAGGTAACTCTCAATGTATTACTTCCTGGTAAAACATTTTATACAATTTTAACAAAAAACATATTTAAGTATTATTTAGCATATTCACTTGAATTGGGCTGCAAGGTAATTGCTAGAGCTGGAAGCCTTCTTGTAGAGCAGCACCACTTAGTAAACATGGACCTTCAGCTGCACAACAGGCCATATGGGCTAAGTCCCCCTTCTCCAGCACCTGGGGAAGACATCATGTTGAATTGGAGCCATAGACCTGATTACGGTTTGACTTTGTGAACATAAGACACCTTGACTTGAATGGACCAGGAGGTCTGTTAGGAAATCATACTGCTTAGTACGCCCCAAAGTGTTATCTAAAATATCTAACCACGTGCTCAATGTAACAAAGTATTGCAAAGCGTATATGTGAGTTGCATGGTATTTTTAACCATATGTTAAATGAAAATGTAAAATGAATATTTCTTCGTTACTCTTACTCAGAACCCATAACACACTTTATGAATGAGCCATAAGAGGGTCAATTTACTACAGTCTCCCGGCTGCAACATTTGGGCAGAACCAGTGGAATAAACTGAGAAATATTCATCAAGAAAAAGGAATCCCATTAAAAGCAAAGGGAGTTTTTCCTGTGATAAATCTGGTGCAATTCTTTTGCACAGTCTTTGCATCAGTTTTGCTTTAGTAAACAACACACAAGGTGTCTTACAGGTTAATGTAGTGTTATATAGCTTTGCACCACTTAGTAAATATTCCCCTTATGTTTTCAGTGCTGGAGAGGCTGCAACATTGCTTAATTCACCAATATACAGTAAAACACTGCAACGCACCAACGTTACTAAATGGTGCTAAGTCTTAGCACATTTTTCATACAATTAGTGGGATTTAAGGTGAACTAAGACTTAGCCTCAACGTATCCAACATATCCAACATTTCCAATGTTTACTTATTTTATTGATAAGCTACTAAAATGCCCCTTCTTTTTTTGCTCACCTAACACCTGCATTTTAACACGCTTATAGAATTGATGGGTGAGGGGCTTACAGATTGTGTGGCTTACGGGCATGCACAAAGTAATAACTATCAGAATCAGAAATGTTCAAAGCTGACCGGTGTTCACGTGGAAGTACCTCCAGTTTCTCAATTTCATAACCAGCCCCTTTAAAAGCCAGTTCCAGGCCTTCCTTTGTTATGGCCATGCAATAAAAGCACTTTTGGCCAACATAGTAAAAGGAACAATTTAGCGAACTCAGAACGATTAAGTGACCTCCGGGCTTGATCAGGTCATGGAAATGTTTCAGGGTATTGCAAAGAGACTGGATATCCTTGCAGGCAACTTCCAAGCAGAGGCAGCTGAGTATGCAATCTGCTGGTGGCAGAACTTCAGGCTCAAATGGGTTTCTTTTCAAGACATCACACTTTAGGACTTGTTTCACGGTTCTACGGAGTGTACCTTCTTTTTCCTTCCAGTTCTCACTGTCAAAACAAATAAACATTAAAGGCATTTTATTGCTTGTTTTATATCCCTATGGATGGAATGTTAGGCCTTAGACCATTTGGAAAATGTTCTGTGTATACATCACAACATCTTTTTCCTTTTACTCTGTTGGGCTGAAAATCTCTGACACAACAAATTAACCACACCGCTCACCTCATTGGATACAGTAGTAACTTATGACCTGTGCATATAGGGGAAAGAATTCAGCATAGATCCAAACAAAAAGGTGATGACAGAATCACCAAAAGATTCCTATTTCCTGCACTCAGTCTGGTATAGTTTAGTGTATTTAGCACAAATGTCTAACAGGTATGCTACTTAGATGGTAAATAGATACAGGTTACCCATAGTAGCCGGTCCCATCCTTGTAGGAGGATGGATACCAGTAAAAGCCAAAATGGCCAAAGACAATAAAACTTTATTAATTATTTGACATCGACGAATGAACAATTACAGTGACCATATATACAGTGTAGGGATATAAACCTCCCCAAATATAAAAAAAAGGTAGGTGGGTGCTAGACACACAATTCAGAAATCCACGAACGTATCTACGTTACCAATAACCATATAATAATGTGTGTTAGTGTAACGGGTATTCCCCCATACAATCGCATATAATGTGTGTGTGCGGGGAACTTAGTGTTACCAAGTGTGGTGCTTTACCTGTTAGGCTCACAGGGGGTCTAAGCCTCCGCCACGGGGAGCCTGGGGCACGTATAATAGTAATAGGAGTAACCTCGTACTCGGTGCAGCGCCTCCACCTGCGATGACTCCCACCAGAGGGGGAGTGATCCTCGCAGGACAATATATATATATAGATCACACAACAGCATGTAAAACAACCAATAACTTTACTTGTGAGCATTGAACGTATTTGCATATAATAACCAGGTGTCCCTCCCTAGAGGAGACACTACTACGGTGTCTCGCAGGATGCAACCTCCTCCCACCGGGTAATCCCAGCCCGTGTCCAGTGACCCCACACAATATGTCCCTTTAAATGATATTGATGTGTGTGTGACTGCGCAGCCACTAGTCCCGTGTGAGTACTCTGTTGTTACACTTATAACGATACCTGCCTGGTGCGGCGGCACCTGGCTTTAAAGGATCTTCTCAAAGGATCAGACGAGCTCCTACATGACATCCAGGATCCAGCCGTGTGGTGATCCATCAGGGGCGATCCCACCCTGAAGATAGTCCAGCTCTCTTTAATGGCAGAGACTTGAGCCCAAGTCTCTCAGCAGGAAACGCAGCGTCTGCTGTATCCCTAACTAGCAAACGGCTAATGGGGCAGGGTCCCTAACCTAGGGCCTGTCCCTATAGCACTCAGCTACTGTGACTCAGGGCTATCTGGGGCCTAGAGGGCTGCTGGCCTAGTGCAGGGAGTCACTGACTCCTGCACCCTACCTCCTTCCCCTAGCTGCTCCAGTCACCAACTGAACTAGCGTGCTCCAAACCCGCAAAATGTATCTTATCTCCCTTGCAGGGCGATCCTCCAGCCCTATTGGCTACCTGGCGTCACCTGACTCTGCCCCTGTGCACCCTGGGGGCTGACTGCTCTTGGGAGCTATTCTCCCTGCGGGGGCCTCGCGCGCACTTCTCTTGCGCATGCGCAACTACATAGAAGATGGCGGCGCCCTGCTCGGGAGCCGCCGGGGACTCTGAGACACAGAGAGCGCTCCCTGCACTAGCCCCCACCCCCCAGAAGTGCCGGCGGGTTTGCCGCGTGATCCTCGGCAGCGGAGGTAAGAGGAGGGGGGGGGTTGCGGGACAAGGGGAACCAACTACATCCTCCCCCTGGAAAAAACCCCAACGTCCTCGCTTGGGATACAGAGCTCAACCATGTACAGAAATTATATAATAAAAATGCAGTTTGATCATATAACAGCACATGCACGACTCTAAACAATATTGCACAATTATGTGAGCATCACAATCACAGATTGGATCTTGCTCTGAGACCACTGCTGAGCCTCATAATGGGGTGCCCCAATTTGATCATAGGTTACCCGAGTTGGAGGGTACCTGACTCTTTGGCTCCTGCGGAGCTGTTCTTCTGCAACTCCCTCGGGGGAGTAATAAACACAGTCCTCAGGCTCAGCCTCTTCCCTTGAGGGGAGAAATGTCTCTGAACAGTCTCTGTTAGGCACAAAGCACGGGCTCTGTGGATCCAAATGCTGGCCTGTTGGTGCCACCTTAGTAGGCGTTGGCCTATGGAACCCTTTACCTGTAGCTCCTCTGGGAGATGCCCCTTCTGTTGGGTAGTCCCTTTGAGAGGGTCCTTCCATAGGATCTTCAGGAGTTTCAGAGTGGGTCTCGTTATTGACAGTCTCTTGACCCATCCCTGATAAGTTGGACTCACCGTTGAGCGGTGTGGCCGGTATCTCTGCTTCCTCATCTCCACTTGTGGAATGGGGAGAAGATGATTACGGTGCCATACCTTTAGCCGGCCTTCAGTGTCTTTGATGCGATAGACCGGGAGGCCAGGCATCTGAGATTCTATTTCATATACCCCATCTCTCCATCGATTGGCCAATTTGTGTTTTCCCGGGACTCCCAAATTCCGAAGCAACACAGCGTCCCCAGGACGAAGTTCCCGATATTTGACCTTATGATCGTATCGCCTTTTATTTCCCGCGTTCAGCTTAGCTGTAGACTTCTCAGCTTGTTGATAGGCCTGCTGTAAACTGTCTTTAAGTCTTTGCACGTATTTGAAATGGGTAGCATTGTGTATACCATCCGTCGAGACTCTAAGACGTACATCCACTGGCAGTCTCGCCTCTCGCCCAAACATGAGGAATTATGGGGAGAATCCAGTTGACTCGTGTCGTGTGCAATAGTACGCATGCGCCAGAGCCTCCACGTGTTGACTCCATTCAGTTTTCTGAACACTCTGTAGAGTTCCGAGCATGTCCAGTAAGGTTCGATTAAATCATTCTGGCAGTGCATCTCCTTCGGGGTGATACGGGGTCGTTCGTGATTTGGCAATGTTTAGCATTTTGAGCAGTTCTCCGATCAACGTGCTCTCGAAGTCCCGACCTTGGTCTGAGTGAAGGCGGTTGGGAAGACCGTAGTGCACGAAATACTTCTCCCATAATATTTTTGCCACTGTGATGGCTTTCTAATCTTTCGTGGTGAAGGCCTGGGCATAATGGATGTAATGGTCCGTGATGACCAGCACGTTGCATATTCCCCGGCTATCGGTCTCAATGCACAGAAAGTCCATACACAAAAGGTCCATTGGGCCAGAACTCTTCAGATGGCCCATGGGTGCTGCTCTGGTCGGCAGGGTCTTGCGCTGTATACACCTAGTACAACGGCGACAGTGGCGTTCGACGGCCTCTCGCATCTTTGGCCAGAAAAAGCGGTCTCTGACCAACCCAAAGGTCTTCTCTACTCCGAGATGTCCATGCTCATCATGTAGGGACTTCAACACCATGTATTGCAAGTTCTTAGGGAGGACTTGTTGTCGCCTATCCGGTTGGTTGTGGTATTGCACCACCCGATAGAGTAAGCAGTTGTCTATTTCGAATTTGTCCATTTCCCACATGAGCAAGGCCACCAAGTCATTGGAAGCACGCATCAGAAGGGCTGGGTTCTTCTTTTCGACGGCTTGCCTAATAATACTAACGACAGGATCGCGTATTTGGTAGTCTACCAGATCTTTCCACCGTAGCACTTTGTCATGCGTTATGTTCATCCCTTTTGGATCGCAGTAGGCGGCTGGGACAGCCTGCGACTGGCATCCCAATGAATCTGCAACCCTTAATTCTGAGAAGGCCACTTGGTCGTTGATGATGGCGGCAGTGCTACACATAGCTCGCACCCTGGGTCCTGGGAGTTCTTCCCATTCCTCATCATCTTAAGTAGCACTTAGCCCTGGCCGTCGGGAGAGGGCGTCAGCCCCGATATTCAAGGGTCCCGGCTTACACTTCAGGGAGAAGCGGTAATTGTTCAGAGTGGCCAGCCATTGTTGTCCTGCTGCATCCAATTTGGCCAAAGTATTTATGTACGTGAGGGGATTGTTATTCGTCCTTACCTCAAATGTAACCCCGTAAAGGTAATCGTGGAGCTTCTCGGTGATCGCCCACTTGAGAGCCAGGAACTCCAACTTGTGGACGGGGTATCTCTGTTCACTGGGGGTCAGACTGCGGCTGATGTAGGCTACAGGCTGAAGGCCCTAGGGGTGCTTCTGATGCAGGACGGCACCCAGACCATTGAGACTGGCATCCACATGTAGAACGTTTGGTTGTTCGAGATCAGCATACGCAAGCACCGGCACTTCGGTCAAGGATTTCTTAAATTTCAGGAAGGCCTGTTCACACTCAGACGTCCATTTATCACCAAACGGTTCGCGAGCCGATACAGCCTTCCTTCCGCTATCTTCGGGGTATATCTTCAACAGATTGTTCAGGGGTTTAGCTCTACTAGGGTACCCTTCCACGAAGAGACGGTAATACCCACAGAACCCCAGGAAGGATCGTAGTTCTGTGACATTCTCGGGACGTGGTCAGTTTATGACCGCTTCTACTTTGGCTGGGTCGGTGGCGATCCCTTGAGCAGACACGATGTGCCCCACGTAGGTCACCGAGGTGTGACAAAACCGGCACTTGTCTAGGGACAATTTCAACCCTTCCTTCCCAAGACGGTCTATCACTTTAAGTAGCCTTTCTTCATGCTCTTCCAGAGTTCTTCCAAAGACAATGATGTTGTCCAGGTAGACGAGACACTCCCGAGGGTTCATGTCCCTGATTGTCTTCTCCATCAGTCTTTGGAAAGTAGCAGGGGCCCCACATATACCTTGGGGCATACGTGTAAATTGGTAGAACCCCATGGGGCAGACAAAGGCTGTTTTCTCCTGATCCTCTGCATTCATGGGTACCTGATAGTACCCAGATTGTAGATCAAGCACACTGAGCCATTGGCTTCCATTCAGAGCATTCAGGATCTCTTCAATGCGGGGAAGGTTGTACTGGTCCGGTATCGTACGGTTATTCAGGGTTCGATAGTCGACACACAGTCGTACGGATCCATTCTTCTTCCTTACCACCACTATGGGAGAGGCGTAAGGGCTCCGAGACTCCGTCAATATCCCAGCGGTCTCCATTTCTTGCAAGACATTCCTTACATCGTCCACATCTCTAGGGGCAATGCGACGAGAGTGTTACCGGAACGGAGTGGCATCACTCAGTCTAATGGCATATTGAGCGCTGCGACTGCACCCCACATCCATCTCACTCGTGGAGAATACAGTCCGGCGTTTATTCAATTGGGTTGTCAGCCGCTCTTTCCACTCCATTGGCAACGTTGACTCGCCAAAGTTGAAGTCTAACTCGACTAATCGCTCATCCACTGCAGCAGCGTTCACCTGAGACGTTGTTTCCACAGGGCTAACCGGATATATGCAACCCAGACTCAGTCTGGCATCAAGATCCATCGGGAATGGGGAGATGTTCTGCACATATACGTAAGTTCGTAGAGGGATTTTTGTCGTCCACTCCCTTACTTTGGGTAGAACCCGATACCCTCTCTGAACATCTTCCTCAGGGGTTCTCTCCAGAGAGAACAGCTGATCGTTCTCATCTCGCTCGGGATAACAGCACCAGATGGCCATTCGTCGCACTCCCCCTGGTAATATGGTCGTCAGTCCGCGTTGATGATTGTAGAGATCCCCGTGACGTTCCAAGGCATATACCTGGTTGCACTCTTCTCGTAAGACGGGGTCTAGGAGCGAAATTGCCAGTGGCAACTCGTTGGTCTCTTTCAGGTATGCTCTGATTACAGCTTGTACTATATCAGTGTTGGTTCCCAAGATGATTGGATACTGATCTTGGGGCTCCGGGCATACCATTGCCACTACATGAATGGGGTGTTTCTTGCCGGTGTTCAGTTGAAGTATTTCCAGTTGCACCCTTACAATCCCATCGATAGGGTAGTCTTCATTACTTAACCCCCTAACCTTCATATGTTCGGCCGACCTCAGGGGGCAGTGTCTAAGGTGCTGGTCATAGAACTTGCGATTTATAATGGTCACTTGTGATCCCATGTCCAGTAGGGCCAATGCGTAGATCCCTTCCAGTACAACAGGTACGATGGCCGCGGGGCCTACTTGACTGTAAGCTTCCCTTGGTGAGGCGTCATCACTGGGGCCGGAGGCAGAAGAGGCATCTTCGGTTCCAGAAAGAGGGGGTTCCAGGTCAGACGCTGCCATTTGTACGCGACAGACCATTGACCGGGCTGATTTTCCTCTATCGGGAGGTTTCTCCTCTGGAGGGTCCTCCCTCTCCGGACTGTTACTGGAAAAGTGGCCCTTCTTACCGCAGTTATAGCTCACAACCTTGTGGCGTTCTGGACGAACCTTGGATGGGGAAGGTGGACTGTCGGAGGGTTTCGGCTTGTACCCCTTGGACAGAGCGGCAGACTCTTCCTTTTCCATAGAGCACTTTCCCTTTTAAACGGGGGGGGTTCTTGGATTTTGCGGTAGAGTGTAGCAAAGCATGTGCCTCCTGAATTTTCACCAGGCGCATCAACCCGGTGAACGTAGGGGGACTCCCGTCCATTATTTTGCTGCGGAGCATATTGGCTATGGGGTGAGTGGGGCTTGATCCCCGCAGCTACTGCTTACGAAGTGCCTCATCCATCCCAGGGGCAGGAATCAGCTTACGACTGAGTAGGATTCCCAAGACCAGTTGCAGGCGGTGTATAAAGGCCGACAAGTCCTCTCCCTCCTTCTGATAGAGATTGTAGTACTTCGTCCAGATCGCTCCTTCATCTTCTGCTAGTCCGTACGCTTCCAGCAGGAATTCCACTATCTCCAACGCTGTCAACTCTGGATGTTGGTCCCTGTGGGTGGTTACAATGGCAGAAGCGGGAGGCCTGAGACACTCCATGATACGCTGCCTCTTTACTGTGTTAGTGCACGACCATTCCTCTACGACTTTTAACGCATTCTACCTCCAAAGGTCTATCCCTTCCTCCCCCTGTCGTGTTGGAAGTACTCCCGAGAAGGCTTTGAGTTTCCGGTAGCTTTGGGACTGGGAGGCCGGGGTGATGGCTTCGACGAATTGGGGTAGCGTCACCCCCATTGCGGAACCTTCATTAGTTACCCTCTCTCTGATAGGCCGGGAGTTTCCCTCACGGGGTGCGGTGGGGGGTGAAGGGGGCGGACTGTCAGCCCAACTAGTGGCTCCCGTGAGAGCGTTTGGGGTAAAGGAGACTTTGGGTGGGGGACGTTCGACCCGGTTTGGGGTACTTGACACTGGTGCAGTTGGTGTCCAAGTACTGGTGGATGGTTCATCTGGAGCCGGAGGAGGGGCCCTTGGTGAAAACATTTCCCGTATTACTGGTAAGTCCGAGTATATAACGGGGTAGCCTTCTGGTGGGCACTCGGGGGCTACTAGAGTGTTCGGGGCCGTCTCTTGGCATATGTCCCGCACCACAGTGAATAGTATGGTGCTCCAATAAAAAGTAGGGTCGAACACCCTGTCCCGGTACCATACTTTATCTGACCCTATGAGCTCCCTCAGCGAGTCCCGGATGTTAGTCTCTGCTACTAATGCTGGAACGTTCCCTACGGCCACAACGTAACTAGGGGGCTCCAGGACGGAGATGGCCCACGCATGGACTTCTTGACGTGAGGGAATCCCATGTTGCTGTTCTCTTATGATACAGGTTTGAATAGGGCACCCCAGGTCTGATATCTCAGCAGCGCCTCCAAATGTAACGGGTATTCCCCCATACAATCGCATATAATGTGTGTGTGCAGGGAACTTAGTGTTACCAAGTGTGGTGCTTTACCTGTTAGGCTCACAGGGGGCCTAAGCCTCTGCCACGGGGAGCCTGGGGCATGTATAATAGTAATAGGAGTAACCTCGTACTCGGTGCAGCACCTCCACCTGCGATGGCTTCCACCAGAGGGGGAGTGATCCTCGCAGGACAATATATATATATAGATCACACAACAGCATGTAAAACAACCAATAACTTTACTTGTGAGCCTAGAACATACTTGCATATAATTACCAGGTGTCCCTCCCTAGAGGAGACACTACTACGGTGTCTCGCAGGAAGCAACCTCCTCCCACCGGGTGATCCCTCCCCGTGTCCAGTGACCCCACACAATATGTCCCTTTAAATGATATTGATGTGTGTGTGACTGCGCAGCCACTAGTCCCGTGTGAGTGCTCTGTTGGTGCACTTATAACGATACCTGGCTTTAAAGGATCTTCTCAAAGGATCAGACGAGCTCCTACACGACATCCAGGATCCACCCATGTGGTGATCCATCAGGGGCGATCCCACCCTGAAGATAGTCCAGCTCTCTTTAATGGCGGAGACTTGAGCCCAAGTCTCTCAGCAGGAAACGCAGCGTCTGCTGTGTCCCTAACTAGCAAACGGCTAATGGGGCAGGGTCCCTAACCTAGGGCCTGTCCCTATAGCACTCAGCTACTGTGACTCAGGGCTATCTGGGGCCTAGAGGGCTGTTGGCCTAGTGCAGGGAGTCACTGACTCCTGCACAATACCTCCTTCCCCTAGCTGCTCCGGTCACCAACTGAACTAGCATGCTCCAAACCCACGAAATGTATCTAATCTCCCTTGCAGGGAGATCCTCCAGCCCTATTGGCTACCTGGCGTCACCTGACTCTGCCCCTGTGCACCCTGGGGGCTGACTGCTCTTGGGAGCTATTCTCCCTGCGGGGGCCTCGCGCGCACTTCTCTTGCGCATGCGCAACTACATAGAAGATGGCAGCGCCCTCCTCGGGAGCCGCCGGGGACTCGGAGATGCCGAGAGTGCTCCCTGCACTAGCCCCCACCCTCCAGAAGTGCCGGCGGGTCTGCCGCGTGACCCTTGGCAGCGGAGGTAAGAGGAGGGGGGGGGGTAGCGGGACAAGGGGACCTAGCTACATCAGCAAAGCAGGATCTCAACATATCTATGATGACCCGATGTATATTCAAGTCATCCACCGGTAATGCTTTATCTGATATGGCCTAAAGAGCCATCAAATATTCTAGGCGATTGGTAGGGGTGATAAGCAGACAGATCTGTCTTAACTCTGTGCTAGTGTAGTAATGCTCAGCAGAGAAGTAAGGTAAGCTGCAAACAAACAGTCATGTGTTGCTCACACTGTGTCTATATCCCCCTCAATATGCAGTATATACTGTATACATATGGAACACCGCACTTTAGAAAAACATGCCCCGCTAACCTGTGGTCCATGGAAGAAAACATCATTTGTACTTCACCTTTTGCATGCTCTACATTTTTTGGGAAATTGTTACCTGAACCGTGGTAATTACATTTTCTTTCTATTAAAACAAACACGTTACTATATCAGGGGTCAATCTCTAGGATAAACTTCTCATGCATCATCTGAAACATTTCAGCTATTTCCCCAATAACCAAAGCTTAAAGCTGCAGTTCAAGCAATATCCTGCATGTGTGTTTTTTTTAAATAAATCAGTTCTGTAGTAAGAAAAAATACTTTTAGCATTTTCTGTTTTTAAAAAAACAACTTTGAAAGACCAATTTTCTTGTATTCTATTTTTAAAAGCATGCTTGTTGCTTTAGCAACCATTTACATTCCCCATATTTAAAGATGTCGCCAAACTTTGCCGATCAATAGACGGAGTACGAATTGACCGGCAGGTATGCAGTTCTTTGGGTAAGTAGAGCATGCCCAAATGAAACTATTGAAGTAAAAAAATACCTAAAAAAAAAAAAACGGGATCTTGAACTGCAGCTTTAATGTCCAACTCAAACAAAGGTGATATGTGACTCTTTTTCAGCCTACAGTATTTCGTCCTACAGTATGTGTTTCATTTGATCACACACAGCAATTCCTGGCAGCAAGTTCCATCATAACGCTCCCTTGTAACATAATCACTGCATCTACTGTACCTAACAACGAGAAACCAAGATCCTGTATCTTATTATAATAATATCCTTGGCTAACATATATTGTGTTGCATTTAATTCAGAACCAAGTTCTCAACATACTTCAAATTCATCTAAAAGTATTTTCCCATAATTCCCTAAACCTTTTTTACCCTAAGTAATGTCTCATTTATAGAACGTCCTTCATTGCTCCTTTCCTTTTCAGTTGCCGTAGAATTTCTTGACTGATATTGTGATTGTTTATATGACCGGTCTGTAAACCTGACAATGTATTCTTCCACATGGTCTCAAATTCTTCTTTCAGTTTTGTGTTCCTCAGCTCACAGGTTTTCATTGCAGAAGGCTACTGACACTCTTCAATTCTTCTCAGGTATTTATTCTGGATACATTGAATCTCATACTTCCCTTTTTGGATGCAAACAGCCTCCTCACACTTGCTAAGTGCACTCCTCTCAAGCTCCTCCTTTAGAAATGGCCCTACTCCTGAAGAAGTCTTCTCTGTATCTTTCTATGAGATGCACATTTTCGAATCCACTCTCAGGCTCCTGTTTAATTAACAGCTACAGTACATTTTTTTCTTCCTTACCTAGGATATGATCAATATTATCTTTAAAGCTTATATATGTTTCACAGCCCTCCACCAGCTTTTTATTCAAACAATACATTTCACAGATATAATGAAAAAACTGCTAGGTTTTTTATTTTGGTTCTCAAAAGTCCTATAGCATTTTCTGGTTTCAGGTCAGCATTATGAACATTATGAACACGTACTGAACAGTGGCATTGTACGCTGGACATGAAAACTGATCAGTTTCTATCACCTTCCTGAAGTTTTCCTTTCAATACGACTGGAATATTGTACGGAAATGTTCACACCTTATTGTCAGGACTGCTTTATGCACATACAGTAGCGAGAAAAAGTTTGGGAACCTGTAACAGGGGAGTTATCCCTGTTCAAGTAATGTGCCTCTAATCCAGCAGTGTGGTGGTTAACTGCTGGTAGTCAATTAACAAACACCACCTGCCTAATTAGATTGCTTACAAAAGCCTGTCTTTTGGGACAGGAAGTGAGACTCCTTAGCTCATACCTGAGCTGAACTTAGGAGACAGAGCAGAGATTGTCTTTGACTCTCACAACTTGTCTTGAGCTCTGCCAGAAGACACAGCATAGCTGCTTTCAAGACACAGGGAAAACTTCTAAACCTGAATGCTGAAACACCCTGAGGGAAGGGAGCTGAACCAGGAAGAGAAGATTTTCCCTCCAAACCACAAGGAACAAATAAGAGTTTCATTTAAAAGTCTTCTTATATCTGTTTATTTCATGCTATATGTTTTGGGGCTGGGAGACATGCTTATCTAAGGGAGTTGTGAACTGCATAGTATTTCACTAGAAATACTCCCAAGTGAATAGAAGCTTTGTTTGGATGGTTTCTTGATGTTAAGGCGCAATAAAAAGCCTTATTTAATTTCACAATAACGAGTCTCCCTTGCATACCTCTGTGAGCGTCCGCCCACAGAACCCCAATAATAATTATGTACATTCCATTGTTCCATTGTTTTCCCATGATAATCTTTCTTGAATCAAAACCAGTCTTTTCTTAAATATCCAAGAAGGTTTATATTAACCAATTCCATAACTTTTGAAACAAAATCATGTATGAATTAGACAAACAATGAGTAACAGTCAGGTTATGTGCAAAAGTAAGTGAAACCCTGGTTTTATCAGCTAAATTAAAGAGTATAATTGGAATCAGATGTTTAAATAATTAGGTAGATCTTTCGGTGTGAGTTTGGGAGTAAGGTCATGCCATGGTCAAATGAAATCTCTGACCTCAGAAAAGCAGTTATTGATGCTCATCGATCTAGAAAGGGTTACAAGCCCAATTCCCAGGGGTTGGGATGGAGTCCCCACTGTCAGACAGATGAGAACGTTTAAGACCACTTTACAGAGGATCGGTCGCCCTACCAAAATCTCCCCAAAAACAAACCGGCAAATCATACAGGAACTCACAAAGAACCCAAGAGTAACATCCAAGAATCTGCAGGTGACTTTCACCTTGGCTAATGTGAGTGTTCATGACTCAACTATCAAAAAAAGACTGAACAAGAATGGTGTTCATGGAATGATAGCCAGGAGGAAAGCACTGCTCTCAAAAAGAACATTGCTGCCATCTGAAATTTGCCAAAGAGCACATAAATGATCCACAAGACTTCTTGAACAATGTTTTTTGGACAGACGAGTCAAAAGTAGAACATTTTGACCTCAATGAGAAACATTATATTTAGCGAAAACCAAACACTGCCTTCGAAGAGAAGAACCTCATCCCAACAGGTTGGTGGGAGTGTGATAGTTTGGCGCGGCTTGCCATCATTGACACAACCATCAATACTGCATTGTATCAGAAGATTCTAGAGGAGAATGTCAGGCCATCCGTCCATGAGCTAAAGCTGAACCTAAAGTGGTTATGCAGCAAGACAATTATCCTAAACATACAAGCAGATTCACATAAAAATGGCTTAAGAAATTCAGTGTCTTAGAATGGCCTAGCCAAAGTCTGGACCTAAACCTCATTGAAATGTTGTGGCAGGACCTGAAGCGAGCTGTCCATGCAAAGAAGCTCTCAAATTTCACTGAGTTGAAGCTGTTCTGTAAGGAAGAATGGCCCAAAATTCCTCAAAACCGATGTGAGAGACTGACGAACAGTTACAGGAAACGCTTAGTTGGAATCATTGCTGCTCAAGGGGGCGCCACCAGGTACTGAATATAAAGGTTCACATACGGCACTTCTTCACACATGGATATTGAATGTTCAATCATTTGTTGATAAATATATGCTGAAAAAGTATCAGGTTTTTATGTCATTTGTTTGATCAGTTTATCTTTATTTATTATTAGGACTTCGATTAGGATCTAATAAAATGTTAGGTTTCAAATATGTGAACATCCTAAGGGGTTGACAAACTTTCTCGTCACTGTACATCTTGTCCACCAACTCTAAATTGTTCCTCTCTGGATTTTTATGCACCTGACTTGGATATACTCTGTCGCTTTGAACCACTGCTTTTCCCTGTTGCACTTAGCTTCCTCCACACTGCGGAGAACTTCTCACTTACAGTAAGCTCATTTTTCCATTTCTCCAACTCTTCTTTTACTCACTTGGCAACCAGTTTTCCCACGCTTCATGCTGTCTCCCCACTATGTCACAGTCACGGTCATATGAGTCTGGTTCAGCATGGGCACAGTAGCCCGATTTGTATTTGTATTGCACTTTTCAGTCTTAACTTGATTCTTCGATTCTGCATTTTCTGGGTAAGCAGATTGGAGCACTGCAACAGCACAGCAGACTCACTTATAGAACCTATAGGATTGAATTGCACAAGTAGCTTCCATCACATTCCTGTAGCGTCTTTGTTTCTGACATTTTCTAACATTTGACTGGAGCATAATCACACATTTCTTCAAATGTTCATACTTCTTCATTTGTCATTGCATTCTACAAACTAACTGAAGAACACAGGTTGCTTTATTTCTGCAATAAAGCTGATGAGCTTTCATTCCTCTAAAGGCAGTCTGCATTACGACAGCTGCAGAGCGTTTAAAGCAATAGCTTTCTCTCTCCATTCTTGCTTGGACATAAGCTCTGTAACATTTCTAAAGTGTTAGAATGCTTCTCTTCTTTCTGAACAGTCAGCTCTGATCGGATACAGTTCAAACTGAAGATGCAAGGAATTGCTCTTTTCCTGCTCCAAAGTGCCCTCAGCTTCTTCCAGTGCTAGTTGCACTTCTAACTTTTCTGCTTCCACTACTTTCTTCACATTTTCTACTTCGTGGAGCTTTTTTTCTCTCTCACTGACTTGGTCAGTCAAGTCAGGAACCTCCTCTCTCAGACTTCTGTTTTCATAGGGATCCTTAAGTTTATACACCTCTGTGCTGAGACTGTGGACCTCCTTTTGAGAGACCTCAAGCTCTGTTCTGGGATTTTAGACCCCTTTCTGAGAGACCCCATACTTCTGCTTCCAGTCAGCCATGAGCTGGTCGACAAGACTTTGTATCTTGACAGCAGCAGTGTTTGACCTCTCCGAATTAGTAGTCGCATCCTCCAACTCACTATGCAAGAGACACTCTGTCTTCTCCAATGTTGCATACTCAGTGTTATCTATGAACAGGCGCCTCTGTAGCTTGGTGTTAGGTTCTATCTCCTTTTCCAGTCATTAACTTAATGAAGTCAGAGTCATCCCTTGCTGATTGAAGTGCCTGGTTAATGGATTCATCACTCTTCTGCTCATCTTTTTCCTTTGCGGACATTCCCATGGTGATTGTGTCAGTCACTAGGCTGCAGAACACGTTCTTTGTGAAGCATACTTTTCTGGAGCGAAGGGTCATCGTTAAATGTTGCTGCAACTTCCATGTTAAATTGAGAACCTCTTTTCTTTTTCTTCTTTCTTTTCTTTGTTGGGTAATCTGTCTCTTTTCCACAGGGGAAAGTGAAATTTCTCTCTGCTACAATTTCCTTGACCCCCGAGCACATTGCTTTCTGTTACAGTTGCTTGACTGGCTGGAAAAAAATATTTCTCTTGCACATGGTACTGCTCTCTTGGGGGTCACATAAAAATCATCATCAAAGTAAGGCCTGAAGGGACACTTTTTGTGTGTGATCGGGCTCATTACACAACAAATACATAAAATTCTCCATTCCGGTGCTTCAGGTGTATTATTCACACTGACCACAGAAGGCGCTATTACATCAAGACTTTTCTATACCCCAAGACCTTTCAGTGTGCTGCCTGCATTCTCCACCATATGTGTTAAAAGTCCCTACAGGGAGTTCTGACTTTTGTCGGGTCCTCATTATAGCACAGTCTTTTAGGGTAAAATAGAAAACAGAATCAAAGTTATTAGGTTTTCAGGCTTTTGCCTGGTTTATTCCCCCATGGAATGAGCCTGCAGCATAAAATCCAGACAGAACAGAAACAAAATCCTAGCTCAAATGAGCTCTAACTGGACAATTCATAAAAAGCCCTCAACACAGGGGCATTGCTATAGCCTGGCAAAGCCTGGGAGCCCACACTCTTGGGGGGCCTGCCCTCCCCCCTGTCGGCGGCCCATCTGTCTCTCTTCAGATGGGAGACAGGCTTAGGCGGGTAGGAGGAGAGCGGAAGATGTTGGCTGTAGAGAGCAGAGATGATCCCAGAATGGGAGGAGGGAGGTTGAGGTCTTCCTGCTAAACCACTTCTGGGCAGCAGGTAGTGCTGCAGGGCACTCCATTGCTGCTCCTCTCTGCATCTCCCGGTTCCATGTGTCTCTGTGTTGGTAAGTGTGTGCGTGTGTGTCTGTGTTGGTAAGTCTGTGTGTGTGTGTGGGAGGAGGGTCTGATTGTGTCTGTCAGTTTTGGTAAGTGTGTGTGTGTGTGTGTGTGAGTGTGTGCGTGCATGCGTGCATGTGTGTATGTGTGTGTATGTGTGTGTCTGTGTGTATGTCTGTGTTGGTAAGTGTGTGTGTTTATAAGTGTGTGTTGGTGTGTGTGTGTGTATATTTGTAATTGTAATGCATATGTGTCACAGGGACATCTGGTAAGTTCCTTTGTGGAGATGGTTAATATGGATCTGGAGAATTCGTGTCGAACATATAAAATTAGGCATGATAATTTTAAAGTTCAAGAGAAAGAGGCTGTTCAGAGTTGGAAAGTAATGCTTCTATTTTCATCAAGTCTGCAGATAAGGGTGTAGGCATTGTGGTCATGGACAAGGACTATTATATACAAGAGTCCATGAGACTATTGGGGAGGCAGGACCACATACCTCCCCATTGCAGGTGACCCTTTGGTGCATTTTCAGGCAGAATTAGGGGATCTGCTGACTACTGGCTTGAATAGTGGGGCTATATGTCAGGATGAGTTTGAATTTTTGTCTATTCAGTTTCCTCGCACTCCTTTGTTTTATTTTATACCTAAAATTCACAAAAGTCTTACTTCACCCCCTGGTAGACCTATTATTTCTGGTATTTCTTCACTCACTTCTAATCGTTCCCAATTTATTGATCATCACTTACAACCTATAGTCACTGGTGTTAAATCCTATTTGCGAGACACGACACATATATTACAAATTTTGAAAGATCTGGAAGGGCAGCCTGGTTATATATTGACTATGGCTGACGTTACATCTTTACTGTATATACTGTGATTGATCACAAACTAGGCTGCCAAGCCGTGTCTCGTATATTGGAAAATAGAAATAATTATTCTTCAATTAAAAGGAGTTTTTTGGTGGACAGGAGTTGGTTTATTTTGACTCACAATTATTTCACCTTTAATTCATGTTATTACATTCAGAAATGTGGCACCGCTATGGGCACGAGGTTTGCTCCTAGTTATGCCAATCTGTTTATGGACAGTTGGGAGGAGGAATTTATTTGGAACAACTGTCCTCTAGGGGCGGGCCTGGTGCTCTGGCGGCGCTACATTGATGATGTGTTTTTTGTTTGGTCAGGCAGTCAAGCCTCACTGGATGCCTTTTGCACTTATTTAAATTGTAATCATCACAACCTTAAATGTACACTGGCGACACACTTTATTCGAGCTCGGCTAGTCCCACGAATTCGGGTATACCCGGGTGTATTGAGGTTTGTGACTGTTTTCTGCCCGAGTGCATTGGGTTATTTTCAAGGCAGGGATTGAAGCATTTTATTCCCGCTGGCTGCAATACTGCACAGTATATATATATATACTGCATTACAATTAATGAATTTATGCCATCTGGTAGACATGCGAAGCATTGCAGCCTAATAAATCCTAATCATTATCATTTAACAGATAAGCCGCCCGTCAGCCAGGCATGAACCCAGGCTGGGAAGGCAAACGCAACGGGGCTTGTCAGAGGTGAGGAGCGGCGCATTCCAGGTATCTGCCAGGTACATACTGGGTATTTGCTCGAATAAAGTGTGTCGGTGCAGTACTTGCAATCACAGCACTGAGCACATTGATTTTTTAGATTTACACATTTATATTAATCAGAATACACTTCACACCAGGACTTTTTTCAAGCCAGTACAAGCTAATAATTATGTACAGTACGTGCAGATAGTCAGCACAACCCACAATGGCTGCGCAATATCCCTAAGGGCCAGTTAGTGCGCCTTAAGCACAACTGCTCTGAGGATGAGACTTTTAAAATGCAGGCAAAAGACCTAAAAAGTAAATTTCTTGAGAGAAAGTATCCAGAGAGTCTCTTAGATGAGGCATTTGAACAAGTTACTAAAATAGAAAGAGATACTTTACTCAAATATAATAATAAGAAAAAAGACACAACAGAAAAAAGTAATAATAAAGTTGCTTTTATTTCCCAGTATAACGAGATGGCCCCTAAAATAAAACAGATTATAAACAAATATTGGCCCATCTTGTTAAAAGATGATATATTGGTGGACATTCTCCCAGAAAAAACCCAAATTATATTCTCTAAGGCTAATAATTTAAAATCTAAATTAGACCCGAGTTGTCCAGTTAAGCAACAGAACAAAAACAGATAGGGGGTCCAAAAGGATTTTTCACTTGTGCGAAATGTGTGGCTTGCTCCCACAGTATGAATGCTAAACATTTTACATCTAATGTAACCTCTGGAAGCTATCCCATTAAGACATTTATTAATTGCCATTCCACCTTTGTAATATACTTGCTTCAATGCCCTTGTGGCTTGCAGTATGTTGGCAGAACTGGGAGAACCTTCCAGAGACGCATCTATGAGCATGTTTATAACATCAAGAAAGGATTGGTCACACATAGTGTCTCCCATCATTTTCTTTTGTGCCATAATAAAAATCCTAAAGGTTTGCGCTGCCAGGCCATTGAAGTGGTTCAGCCCAGTCTAAGAGGTGGGAGTAGATTAAGACAGGCAAGTATGCGTGAAGCATACTGGATTTACAAACTAAAAACACTATCCCCTAGAGGGCTGAACATAGACTTCGAATTAAAAGCCTTTTTATAATATGATATATTATGTTCATTTTCTGTCAGCCCCACTATTTATTATTTTAAGATTCAATTTTAAATGTTTTAATGTTTTTATGTTTCTATGTGCTGTTTAATGTTATGTAATGTATGTTTAGCAAGCTTTGATGTTGTCTAGCTCTGACCATGGCAATTGATGGGTTAAACTAACACTGTGTCATCTAATTAGCCAATTAGAACCACCCATGCAGTGCATTTAAACTGCTGGTTGTCAGGGCAAGTCACATCCCTGAGGAAGTGCACGCATGTGCATGAAACGTCGTTGGGAGATTATTCTGTTTTTAGAGCTGTCTGTTTGGTTGTGGAGGATATTGGCAGCAGTTGTGTAGGCTGTGGGGGGAAAGGAGAGGAAGAGGAGCAGCGATTTCGGTAACACCGCGGCGTGTGACGTCACATCCACCCAGAAGTTCCGGTTTTCGTGCGACCCAACATCCATCCCCCACACGAGGCAATCCCTAAAGGAGCTCCAGTTATCATCAGAGAGGAGCACCTGAGCGATCTTCAGCTTCACTGCTTTTACCATCTACTGTCCTGTAAGTAGGGTTTCAATTTTACCCCTCTGGACATAAGTGCTGTATCCTCCGGACCCAGTATTTTAATGTTAATAAATAGCTTTTTGTTAGGATTATAGCCTTGCTAGTGTCTGTCTGTCATTGTGTGTTATGTTTGTCATGTGTGAGTTTTTAATGTTTTAATGTCAACTTTTTTGGCGTACAGCACCATTATCTGTTTGTTTTCTTCTCTTTTTTACATATTGCACTATTATTTGGTGTGAGCCGTTCGTTGACCCCTTCACTGCCTGTTTGTTCAAGGACACTTTTGGGACTTTTCAAGAGACGGTTTGGCTATTATTATTTAAAGGACTGATTTGGCGCCGGCAATTCTTTCTTTTCTCTGTAATGCATATGTGTGTTACATGGATTATGTGCATGTATATGTTGTATATTTAGTGGTTTTATTATATGTTTACTATAAATGTGTATTTGTATATGGTATGTGTGTCTTACACTAATGTTGCATGTTTGGTATATGTATATGGTGTAGTGTTTGTGTGTATATATGCGAGGGGAGGTTGGAGAGAGAGGATGGGGGAGAAGAGATGATGATGATGAGGAGGAGGGGGTGAGGAGATGATGGGGAGGAGGATGGGGAGAAATGATGAGGGTTATTGATGATGATGAGGGGGAGACATGATGATGATGACGATGAGGGATGATGAGAGGGGAGCGCAATCTTTTTCTCCTGCGCCCCCCTTCCAGCTCCCCGCTCTCCAACGCTCCCCACTCCCCTTACCTTGGTTCCGGCATTCTGGACGTCATGACATCATGTTGCCATAGCAACATGACGTTACATTGCCATGGCGACGCCTCTCCAGAAGCTGCATGAACCAAGGTAATTGAAGTTTACACTTCACCGCTTTCCTGGCATTTAATTTAAGTGCCTTCGGGAAGCGTGCAGGCCTCTGTAAACCCTACGCCCCCCGCAGATAATTTCGTGCGCCCCCCAGTTTGCGCACCCCAGAGATAGAGGATCAGAGAGAGGATGGTAGGTAGGGAGAAAACATTCTAGTCAGTATTAATATTAATGGGGCTCTGAATTTTTTTGGGCCCGGGAACCCGCGGATGTCTAGCTACGCCACTGCCTATGCAGTTGAGCAGCTTGTCCACTTACCAACTAATCAAACATGTCACGGTTATGCAGTAAGAAAAGACAATGGACTTCAGTTTGCAGCTTCAGGCTTTCCCTCTGAGTCTCATGAAATCAGACTGGCCTCCAGGCTCTTAGGGCAGAGAGCGCGAACATGAACGGTATGTCCAAGTTCGTGCACATGTGCTGATTCCAGTGCTTGAGACTTTACACGTCCGTCCACACTTTTGTTGCAGTGACAGCTTGGTAGCTGGCAACCTTCCTATGGTATACATAGGCTGGACTTCCCACAGGATGGCTGTTTGCCTGCACCAAGCCTTGCTCTCTATGCCTGTGACCCTGACTCAGATTCTCTTACCATCTGCCTTGACTTTTATTGTTCCACTTGTTTCTTCACCTTTTCTGCTTTGTGGGGCTTGTTTTTTCTCTCACTGACCTGGTCAGTCAAATCTGCAACCTCCATTTCAGACTTCTGTTCTCTCTTTTGCAGTCTAAAAACACTAAGAATGTTTTCATAGGCTTCCTTCTATTTCCACGCCTCTGCACCTCAAGACCTCAAGCTCTGTGCCGAGACTGCCCATCTCCTTTAGAGACAAGCTCTGTGATGAGTCTACGGACCTCCTTCTGAGAGGTCTCAAGCCCTGGGGTGAAATTGCCAACCTCCTTATGAGAGACTTCAAGCTCTGTGCTGAGTCTGCAGTAATCCTTCTAAGAGACCACAATCTTTGTGCTGAGTCTGTGCACCTCCTTCTGAGAGGTCTCACGCTCTGTGCTGAGATTGCTGACCTCCATCTGAGGCCCCATACTTATGCTTCCAGTTGGATGACGAGGCGCTTGATCTTGGCAGCAGCAGCAGCAGCAGCATTTGACTGCTGTTAACCTTTGACCCTGACTCTGATTCTCTGCCACCTGCCTTGACCTCAACCTGTGACTCCAACATCACTATACTCATTCAGGACTCTGTCTCTCGGTTCTAGTCTGTGATCCTATATCCTATCTCAGCCCTGTGGTTCTGCTTGCTGTTTTGAGATGAGAACCATGTAGAGAACATTATAATTTCCATACCTGTCACCTTCCAGTTCACAAACAAATTTGACCACTGGACTCCAGTCGAAAGCATCTGGATCTTTCTTCAGCCATTTCTGCACCTCTGCCCGGTTGTGTGCAAGAAAATCAGTTCAGTAAAATTACTGTATTTTTTCTTATATTTCAACTCCTAATGCCATTTTTTGTTAGTTTTTTTTTTGTATCAATCTTTTTTATTGGCATTGTCATTTACAGGCATGGTTACATTATGGACAACAACATATAACTTTTTAAAACTGAGTGAATACTGGCCAACATAGTTTTTTCCTTTTTTTGGAAGTTGAGGGTAAGGGTAGAGGGGAAGGGGGAGTGTGGGGGGGGGGGGCGGGGGATGGGGGGGTAGACAAACAAAAAAAGGGGGGGGGATCCCCCTTAGTTCATCTCCTCGTTCCGGTTTTTCGCCTTATCCTGTTATCTCAGGCCCTGGGGGCCTATCCATGGATCCCATGTGTTCCAGAACTGCAGCATTTTTTTGTGTAACATGGCAGTTAGTTTTTCCATTGACATTACCTCGTCCACCCGTCTTATGCCGTGTTTCTTGCAGGAGCTTTGACCCGCTTCCAGGCTGCTGCTATTGAGCATCTGGGTGCTGTCAATATTGCAGAGACTAGTCTACTCATTGGAGGGGGTAGGTCGTCAAACGGTTTACTCAGCACCAGGGACAGTGGATCCAGGGGGAGAGGGATCCCCATTGTCTCATAGAGCAGCGTCTGAATCTTTACCCAGAACCTCTGAATCTCCGGACACGATCACCAAATATGGGCCATGTCTCCCTTTTAACCACATCCCCTCCAGCACATGTCTGGTGTGCCGGGGAAATCTGGCTCAGTCTAGCCGGGGTCAGGTACCACTGAAATAAAATTTTATAGATATTTTCTTTTGTTACTGTACAGATTTTTGAGGTTTTAGCCGCCATCTCCCAGATATCCTCTCAGTCCTCTTTGTCAATTTGTATGTTTAGGTCCGCAGACCATTTTTGCATGTAATGGTGGGTCGGGGATTGTGCTGCTGACTCTATCCCCCTATAAATCTCAGAGATTACAGTAGCGACATATCTTATTGCACTAAATACCGGCGGCATGCCGGGATCTGCCCCAGCTGCCGCCAGTAATGCACGTGCGCCGCCGCGTTCCCCCACTCACCCCCCCTCCTCCATCGCGCGCAATTTACACACCCTTCCGGACCCCTGTACCCCTTCTGCTCTGCCACTCTGCTTCCCCGAACCCCCGCTTACCTTAATTTCATCCCCAGGGGTGTCGGGGAAGCCTGGGGAAGCCGGGGAAGACGGGGAAGACGGGCGCGCATGTGACTGTGACGTCACAGTGCGCCGCCACGCGCCGCGGCTACCCGCTTCCCAGCCACATACAGCCAGCGGCTTTTGCTCGAATAAGAGCTGCCGCTGCTGTATGCCTCGTTGATACCTGTCTATACTGCATAGTGTTTCGAATCTGGTGGGTGGGGGAAATTTGGAGTTCTGAGCGAGAGACATCAGAAAATGTCTAATTTGTAGGTATTTGAATAGATGGAGGTGTTGTGATTGGTACTTGTCTCGTACTTCTTTGAAGGTTAAGATCTCTCCATTTTTCAGCAGATAGGCCACCAGCCTCCTTCCAAGACCCTGAAATTGGTCAAATTGCTATTTGGAGCACCCGGGCGGGAAGTTTGGGTTGCCAAAGATGGGGGTGATTTGTAACGGGGTGTTTAGCAGGCCATATTTCCCTTTGCTTTTTGTCCAAGTATCCCACGTGCATCTCATTGCTCCTAGCTCAAACCTCCTCTGTCCTCCCTCTTTTCCTCCTTGGGACCACATGAGGACCTGAAGTGTGGATAGGGCTGCGTAATGTGATTCTATCTCGAGCCAGCGGCCGATGCCGGGTCGCAATTCCAAACTACAGCTTGCTTCAGCTGGGCTGCGAGATAGTACCTGACCACATCGGGGACCCCCAGACCTCCTCTTGATTTTGGTGATAGCATGACCGATCTAGGGACCCTCGGTCTCTTATCATTCCAAATAAATTGGAACATTAGGGCCTGTATATTTTTCATGGCTACTAGTGGGACAACTACGGGGAATGTTTGAAAGAAGTACAGCAGCCTTGGGAGAATATTCATTTTGAGGGAGACTATTCTCCCGAACCATGATATTTGGAGTTTTTTCCAAGACTCTAAGTCTTTTTTAATCTGGTCAAATAGTGGGAGATAATTGTGTTGATAGAGGGATCCGTGGGAGCTCGAGATTCTTATACCGAGGTATTTGATATATGTGGTGCTCCACTTATATTTATAATTGGATTGCAATAGCTTCCACGTTGTGTCTGGAAGGGATATGTTCAGCGCTTCTGATTTGTCTATGTTTATTTTATAGTCAGACACAGCGCCAAACTGGTGGAGTACCTTTTGCAGGTTAGGTAGGGAGGTGTGGGGGTCAACGAGGGTCAGGATCACATCGTCCGCGAATAGGGAGATTTTGTATTCTTTTTCAGAGATCGAAATCCCCTTAATGCTCTTTTCTTCTCTAATTTTGTTTGCCAAGGGTTCAATTGTTAGGGCAAATAGGAGTGTGGATTGCGGGCAGCCCTGTCTGGTCCCATTTCTGATAGTAATTGGTTCTGATAGGCCTCCTGAGATTTTTACATGTGCTGTGGGATTTTGGTAGAGGGCTCTAACACCCTCCAAATAGGGACCACTAAACCCAAACTTCAGCATTGTTTGATCTAGGAAGGAACATTTGATCCTGTCTAACGCTTTTTCTATGTCGAGGCTCAGAATCATTGCTTTGGTACCTGTGAGATGCACGTGGTCAATGATGTCCACTATTTTGCGGGTGTTTTCAGAGGCCTGTCTTCCAGACACAAAACCTACTTGATCTGTATTAATGAGTCGGGGGAGAATCGGGTTGAGCCTGTTTGCCAATATCTTGCTGTAAATTTTGAGATCTGAGTTCAGTAGGGATATTGGCCTATAGTTTCCACAGAGAAGTGGATCTCTACCCTCTTTGTGGATTATCGCCAAATTTGCTGCAGTGATGGCAGCGGGGATTGGCTCTCCTTGTAGGAAGGAATTGAACATGTTGAGCAGGTAAGGGGACAGAGTCAGCATGAATGTCTTAGGCCTCGGACATAGTGCACTGAGCGTCGCTGAGCAGTGCTCTCGCTTGCTGATGCTCGCGCTACCAGGAGCTTTTTGCTGTCCTGACAGAGGAGACAGCAAGCGCGCTTGGGAGGCGGGTATCACTGTGTGTGTGTGTGTGTGTCACTTGGTAGC
>NW_027456832.1:215000-296137 GCF_040206685.1 Ascaphus truei
GTTTGTCGGCTTTGTTTCCTTTGTCAAAGAATTTTTGTTTTGTCCACCTCAGGGCTCTTTCTACTTTTTCAAGTTGTGTTTGTTTGAGGGCTGCTCGTGTTTGGTTTACCTGCTTTAGTATCTTTTTGGATGCTGTCGCTTTATGTTGCTGCTCTAGTTGCGTGATTTTATCTGTGAGTTCTTTTTGGAGTTTAATTTTTTGTTTTTTCTTATAGGCTGAAATCGAGATTAAGTCTCCTCTAATTGAGGCCTTATGTGCCTCCCATAGCATAGCCGGGGCCGAAACAGTACTCGCGTTGATTTGAAAGAAGGATGAGAGTTTGTGCCTTATGTTCGTCTCTGTCTCTGGGCAGTTGAGAAGGGAGTCATTCAACTTCCATTTATAGGGATTGTTTTTAACAAATGGTAGGGAGTGAGTGAGTTCCACCGGGGCATGGTCAGACCAAGTAATTGGGCCAATATAGGAGTGGGAGGAAGCCTGGACTATGTTATTGGTACATAGAAAGTAGTCGATTCTCGAATAGGACTTATGAGGGGTGGAGAAGAAGGTGTAATCCCGTTGACCCTGGTGCTGAGCTCTCCACACATCGATCAGGGAAAATTCTTCCATTATTGCCCTACATTTTTTTGTTTTTTTTTTGCGATTGGATGGTGTAAGACAGGCCTGCACAACTCGTAAAGCGAGAAGGGCCGAACTGCTCCAAGGAAAAAAAATTGGGCCGCACGGGTAAAATCATCATCATCATCATCATCATCTATCCTCCAGCACCTCTCATCATCATCATCATCATCATCATCCTCATATATCTCCTCCAGCACCCCTCATCAACATCCTCATATCTCCCCCAGAACCCCTCACTATCAACCTTTGCGATACTCCCCATCTATCTCTCATACCCCCATCTCCCCCTCACCCACACACATACCAGTAATACTCCCTCTCCACATCAAACACACAATACCCCCCTGCACACCACACACATCCCACCCCCCTGCACCTCACATCCTTCTCCCCCCTGCACCTCACACCACTCTCCCCCCTGCACCTCACACCACTATCCCCCTGCACCTCACACCACTTTCCCCCCCTGCACCTCACACCACTCTCCCCCCCTGCACCTCACACCACTCTCCCCCCTGCACCTCACACCACTCTCCCCCCTGCACCTCACACCACTCTCCCCCTGCACCTCACACCACTCTCCCCCCTGCACCTCACACCACTCTCCCCCCTGCACCTCACACCATTCTCCCCCCCTGCACCTCACACCACTCTCCCCCCCTGCACCTCACACCACTCTCCCCCCTGCACCTCACATCACTCTCTCCCCTTGCACCTCACATCACTCTCTCCTGCACCTCCAATCACCCCTGCACCTCACCCCCTGCACATCACATCACCCCTCCTGCACATCACCTCCCCCCTCCTGCACATCACATCCCCTGCACCTCACCCCCTGCACCTCCAACCACCCCCCTGCACCTCCAATCACCCCTGCACCTCACCCCCTGCACCTCACATCACCCCTCCTGCATATCACCTCCCCCCTCCTGCACATCACCTCCCCTGCACCTCACCCCCCTGCACTTCACCCCCCTGCACCTCCAATGACCCCCCTGCACCTCCAATCACCCACCTGCACCTCACCCCCTGCACCTCACCCCCTGCACCTCACATCACCCCTCCTGCACATCACCTCCCCCCTCCTGCACATCACCTCCCCTGCACCTCACCCCCCTGCACCTCACCCCCCCTGCACCCTCAATGCACCTCACCTCAATGCACCTCACCTCAATGCACCTCACCCCCCCTGCACCTCACCTCACCCCCCTGCACCTCACCTCAATGCACCTCACCTCAATGCACCTCACCTCACCCCCCTGCACCTCACCTCAATGCACCTCACCTCACCCCCCTGCACCTCACCTCAATGCACCTCACCCCCCTGCACCTCACCTCAATGCACCTCACCTCACCCCCCTGCACATATCCACGTTGGGATCAGGGGGGGGGAGCGGTCACAGAAGAGCTCAGCTGGCTGTGACTTCCCCCTCCATCCCACGTTGCGAACGGGGGGCGGGGGGGGCTTGCAAGGAGCGGGAGCCGCCATTTTTTTTTTTTCAAAATTTTTTTTTTTTTCGAAGTTTTTTTTTTTTTTTTTTAAATCTCATCCTGGGCCACACAGAGAGGCCAGGCGGGCCGCGTGCGACCCGCTGGCCACGTGTTGTGCAGCCCTGGTGTAAGATGTGCATTGGGTTGCGTTGGGCAGATTCTTTGGGACTTTTGATTTATCTTGTGAGTGTGAGGCGACCATATTGAAGTCTCCTCCTATGATTAAGGAGGAGAGTGCCTGCTGCTCCAGGGAGTCCAATACTTTTTTGAGAAACTGGGTTTGGTTGTCATTAGGGGCGTATAGATTCACCAGTGTTACCGGTGAACCTGCTAGAGTGCCCTGGAGCACCAGGAATCTTCCCTCTGGGTCTACTTGTGTGTTGGTTAGGGCAAAGGGGACATTGTTCCTTATCAGCATTGCTACCCCTTTTTTTTTACTCGGGGAAGATGCATAGAAAACCTGAGGGAACAGACTTTTAAATGTATTCGGGGGAACGGGTGAGTTAAAGTGCGTTTCCTGCAGGAATATGATGTCCCCTTTTGTTTTTTTCCATTCCTGGAGCGCTAGTTTCCTTTTTTTAGTTGAGTTAAGTCCCTTTACATTAAGTGTGATTAGTTTTATGTCTGTCATTTTATGGTACTGTATGTGTGTTTTTCGGAGCATTGGGCTCCGAGGCCCTTAATATTCCCACCGTAAGGGCTTGGGCTTTTGAGGTCAAGGGAAGGCTGTCCATCGGGACCGGCGCATCTATATGCCTTGTGAGCATTGGGTGGATTTGTCTAGGCGGGTGGAGGGGGTGGGGGGGCCCCCCAGGGGGGGTGGGATGGTGAGACACAATAGGAAGGGTGGGGGTCGTCGGGCCTTTGGGTGGCCCTAGAAAGTTAGTCTCTCTCATGTGGGCGAGAGAGGTGGGGGGGTTTAGTACCCCTAGAGATCCTTCCAGTACACAGAACACGGTCGGAGACCGGAGAGAGGGTCCCCCACCCTCTGTGAATAAGCTTACATAAAACCACTTCTGGTGGAACCACTTAGTGTGGCGTCCTTTAAACATTTCAGAACAGCATCACATAAACATTAACTTTTGGAGGATGCGAAACCTGTATAAAAAATGCATTTTGATAGCAAACATTTATGAGGTCTATATTGCCATATTGTGGATGTACCCTCCTTATCAACCCGCCTTATCGTTGCAGTGGGCCTGTTGTTAGTGCATTTCTATCTATTTTATGTCTTTCCCTATTCGGTTTGCGAGGTGCTTCTGTCCTCTCATGTTGGGGGTGGGGGTGGGGTTGGGGGGGCCGGTGGGGATGGGAGGGGGAGGAGCGGGATGGGGCAGGGAGATGACAGGGGGGGAGGGTGAGTGGGGGGAGTTCTTGTGTGCCGGGAGTGAACGTGTATCTGACATGTCTTGGCTGCACCGCAATTCTGCACTGATTTGACAAATCCTAGTATCTACTTATCAACACTGTTTCTGTCCTCTGACACGATATCTACAACATCAGACATTTTCACATAACGTTTGCGTGTCCCTCTAGGCTGAGACTTGGGTCTCTTATTATGGGGGGGAGTGATGGGAGGGAGAGGGGGGGGGAAGGGTAGGAGGGGGGGAGGGGAGGAAGCGGAAGCGGGGAGGGGGAGAGGGGGGGGAACCTCTGAGCAGGGGGTGGATGCTTATCTGGCATGTCTTAGCTAACAACCTTTGTGAGCTGGGTTAACATTTGCTAGTATCCACTTAACATCTCTATTTTAGACCGTTCTCATGAGGGCCACATCATTTGGCATTTTGCACATAACATTTGCATTTTCCTTTTGGCTGTAGCTTATATCTTGTTAGTGAAGAGGGGGAGAAGGGGGAGAGGGGAAGGGGGAGAGGGGAAGGGGGGGAAGGGGAGTGGGAGAAGGGGGAGGGAGAGAGAGGAGGGGAGAGGGGGGGGGAGGGAACCATGGGGGGGAGGGAAGCCGCTGTGCGGAAGGTGAATGCATCTCTGTCTTATCTTATTCAGACATCCAACGTGAGCTGACTTAACATTTGCTAATGTCTACTTATCGCCGCTATTCCTGACAGGATCACTTGGCAATTTTCATACAGTATTTGCATTTTTCTTTTGGCTGTTGCTTATATCTTGACAATAAGGTGGGGGGGGAAGGGGGGGTTTGAGAGCGGGCAGGTTGGGGGGGGTAGGGTGGGTCAAGGGGGAGGGTAGGGTGAGTCAAGGGGGAGGGTATGTGGGGGTCAGGAGGGGGGATATGGGAAGGGGGGGGAAATGGATGGGGAGTGGTTTAGGGGTTGTTGGTACAGTCTGAAATTATAGTATTTGCATTTCACTTCCTAAGATTTGTGTCTTACATCTGTTAACATGATTCAGGGAGCATGTTGGCATTAGCCCGGGGAGGAAGGGGGGGCGGAGGGTGTATACAACCTAGGCTTCTCGGGCCATAGTGAAGTGGTCCTGTTACTGCAGTTCATCGTCCAGAGAGAGGGGGGAGGAGTGGGGGGAGTGCGGGAGTTAAGCATCTCCTGTCCGTGCGGTCGGGTTCCAAGTACTTATAACAGTCTCGCTTGTTATGGCAATGGAGATTGCCGGATGGGCCTCTGATGTTAACGTGGGCCAGAGTGACGCGTATCCTCCTTCGTCGTGACTGTCCGAGCGTCCGCTCCAAGATCCCGGGATGGACACTGAGACAGTGCTGACCCGCCTGGACGTGGGACACCCAGACTTCCCCCGGACGTTCCGGAAAGGTGAGTAGGGCGAGATTAACCTCCAGGGTGGGGAGGTGGTGGGGACGCGCTATTGGGAGCTGGTTGTGGGGTCGCTGGACGTGTTGTGTGTGTGGGAGGGGAGGGAAAAGCTGTGGGGACGAAGGAGGGGGGGGATGGGTGGGTGGACGAGGAGCTGGGGGGGGGGAGGTAGGGGGAGATGGGGGGCGAGGGGTCAGTACTGCGTTGATCATTTGCTGGGCAGGGGGCTTGGTGGTAAGGGTGGAGCTTCCTGGGGGAGGGGGGGCGCAGGTGTTTGGGACGGGTTCCATGAGTGGATCGGAGGTTACGGTGATTTTTCTGCCTCGGTTCAATGAGGGGTCGATGTGATGATACCTCATCTTTCTTTTCTTTTGGGCTGCTTTTCTGGCGGTGAAGGGGGGTGATGGGCGAAGCATCACAGGTATGTGTGGAGTCGGACCGGCCGGTTCATACTCCTACGTTGATCTCTCCGGGGAAGCCGCCAGCGTAGTTTGCTGGTACTGCACCGACACACTTTATTCGAGCAAATACCCAGTAGGTACCTGTCAGATACCTGGAATGCGCCGCTCCTCACCTCTGACAAGCCCCGTTGTGTTTGCCTTCCCAGCCTGGGTTCATGCCTGGCTGACGGGCGGCTGATCTGTTAAATGATAATGATTAGGATTTAATAGGCTGCAATGCTTCGCGTGTCTACCAGATGGCATAAATTCATGAATTGTAATGCAGTATATATATATATACTGTGCAGTATTGCAGCCAGCGGGAATAAAATGCTTCAATCCCTGCCTGGAAAATACCTCAATGCACTCGGGCAGAAAACAGTCACAAACCTCAATACACCCGGGTATACCCGAATTCGTGGGACTAGCCGAGCTCGAATAAAGTGTGTCGCCAGTGTATGCTCTTTTTTCAGGGACCCCTGGGTTCCTCTGGTTGGCCAGCCGTTCAGAGGCCCGAGGAACCTCTGCCTCCCCGTTGTTTGTGGAAGGCTTGGATGGTACTCTGCGGTCGTGTTGTTGGCTCAACCCCAGCACTTTTAGGAATGACGGTGAGTCCCCCGGTCTGGAGATGGTGAAGTTGCATCCATTCTTCATGACGATCAGCTTAAAGGGGAAGCCCCAGCGGTAGGTAATGCCTCTTTCTTGCAGAATGTTCGTAAGGGGCTTCATCCCTTTCCTCTTTTCCAACGTGGATCTTGATAAGTCGCTGAAGATTTGGAGGGGGATGTTCTCAATTTGGATATCTCCTGCTCTTCTGCTTGCGGCCATGATCCTCTCTTTAGCTGAGTATGCATGGAGCTTTACTATCACGTCCCTGCGTCGCTCTGGATCTGTAGGTTTGGGGCCCAGCGCCCTATGCTCCCTGTCCATTTGGAGATCATGATCCGACAGGTCTGGGGCTAGTTGCAGGAATAAGGTGCGAAGGTTGGTGTGGAGTACTTCGGCAGAGACCGTCTCAGGTATATCTCTTATTCTCAGATTTTGTCTTCGGTCTCTGTCTTCTTGCTCATCCAGGGCGGCTCTCAGTTCAGCGACTTCTTGGCCTAGTCTTATGACTTCGTCTTCTGTGGTGTGCTGTGAACCTATTACATCGGTGACTTTGCGCTCCAGCACATCAGTGCGCTTTGTTAGCCCGTGTATCTCTGTCCTCAGACCCTCCAGCGCGATGTTCATATCTGACTGGATTTCTTTGCGCAATTCTTTGTGCATTCTGTGGAACAGGGCTTCGAAATAGCTTTTATTCAACCCTATCTCTTGTATTTCTGATGAGCCTAATTCGGGGGCTGCATCCGTTAGGGCCGCGTGGGCTGCTTCTTCGGCGCCATCTTGGGAGTCACCGCACGGTTCTATGGGGCGATGTGTTGGAGTGAAATACCTTGTGACTCCTGGGCCCTGGTTCCCTTTTGGCCGGACCGGTATCTTCCTCCTTGTTTACTGTGTTGTCTGTGTGTTTTTGTGAATTTTTGCGTGGTTTGGATCGCTTGTTCTAGCGAGTTATTCGTGAGGGTGACGGGAGATCCTCAGCTAGCCGACCATGCTCCTTGACTTCACCGGAAGTCCCCCCATGTATAGCTTCTTTTGAGTGTTGCAATTATGCTACAACAGCACCTTGGTTGGTATCAGGCTGTTTTTTTATTTTTATTTTTTGTTTATTTAATTATTTTCCTGGGGAAGCTGTGCCTTTAATGCAGAAGGGTGGTGGCCATTTTGGATCCGGCTGCATGCACGGTGCAAGACAGCAGCTCAGCTCAGTCTCCCTCCTCACAGCTGGGGCGGAGGGAGGTGCAGGAAGGTAGGAGGGGGTGCAGGAAGGTAGGAGGGGTGCAGGAAGGTAGGAGGGGGGTGCAGGAAGGTAGGAGGGGGTGCAGGAAGGTAGGAGGGGTGCAGGAAGGTAGGAGGGGGGTGCAGGAAGGCAAGTTCGGACGGACCCGCCGGCAGGGGCGATGGCAAGCCCAGTGCACAGCTCCCTTTCTGTCACAGGGCAATGGCAGCCATTTTAGATGCCACACAGCGGAACCAGAGCCCTGCACTATCGCATGTCCCACCGACCGTCTCAGTCCCCAAATGGGAGGTAGGTCTGTATGCTCCGGTGGCGCTGATTGCCGGAGGCCCGGCAGAGGGGCGAATGATAGCCCACGATTACCAGCGGGTCTCTGCAGTCTCCGCTCCCTTGGTTTCAAGCGCGGACTGGCGCCATGTTGTTTTGGTGGGCCCGGTTCTCCCCCGCAGAGTATAATCACCTACCCCTGCTTTCCGAGGCTCTTATTATCCTGGTCGGGGTCACCTACTCTACTCCGACTTATATCCTGTTTATGGGAGTTGTTTTGGGGGCTTTTCTGCTGTATAATGTCACTTTTTTTACGCTGAGACACGGAGCTCAGGTTCCTCACGTCCGCCCTGCTCCGTGGTTAGCCACGCCCCCCTCATTTTTTATTAGTTTTAAAGCATAATTTGATTTCTATAGCAGGTTTTACCACCTCCCCAGCAGTGCAAGATCTTAGCAACACTTTCCTGTTTGTGATATTTTGTTGGCAATATTCTCAGCAGTTTGAGCTACAAACTGTAAGAATAGATAATGTTACCCTACAGTAGCAATATCAGGATACATTGTAGTTGCTGAGTTACACTGACCGAAGTTGCCATTCTATTCCATTAATCACACAATCAGGATTTTGACAGATGTATAACACGAGCACCAAACGATTGCTAGTTTAGGTAAGAATGTAGAATTATACATTGTCACATGCTTTACTTAAACAAATAAGAACTACATCTGGGGGGATGTAGTATTGCTGCTTACTTTATATGCAGATAATGAATATCCTGAGCATTGGCCCCACCAATAAACCAGATGTGGTCTTAACTGCAATATGCAAATGCTCATCAAAGATACAGAAAACATTATTTCAGACATATCATCTCCATGAAATTCCCTACGACCTGCCATGTCTACTCTCCGCATGTACATGTGAGGATCAGCTATACGGCATCTACATGGGAGCAGTGGGACATCTGGAAAGTTAATCTTACAAATAAAATATACAGTATAAAACACTCCCCTTGTGGGCCATTCAAATGTATATCACTTCTCAATAACCCTACCGTTCTGCGTTCTAATAAGGATATTATGGAAGATTTGCACATATCTGTATATTCAGATGGGAGGAATGCTCCTGGTAACGACTTCATCACGTCCAAATGATTTATCTTTTATGCTCTGTTACACTGTTATTTGCCTTCTAAATTATTTCGGGATCTAGTAATAACTCATCCACAGACATACTTTGAGGGATAAAAGAAGACTGACAAATCAGCTTGAAATTATTATTATGATGCTTTCGCATCAAGAAATGTCCACAAAGAGAACCTTAAACTTGAATTTTCTAATGCCACATATTTGGTATTTAAGCAGCAATACTCCTGTACATTCCCCACTTTTTTGTCTTTCTTTTTTCTTATTTTTCTATGTAAAGCCTGTGACATGTATCATTCTACATTCTAACCTAAGGTTCTGTAGTAATCCTTGGGTGTGCCTGTTATAAATCTGCAAAATCCTGATTGTGTGCCTAACTAAATGGCTGCCTTTCGGTTTCCATTAATCCTTCAGTCAGCTACAATGTATCCTGAAATTGCTAGGGTAACATTATCTATTGTTACAGTTTACAGCTCAAACTGCTGAGAATATTAGCAACCAATGATCACAAACAGGAACATGTTACAAATATCTTGCACTGCTGGGGAGATGGGCTAAAGCCTACTATAGAAATCAAAGCATGCTCAGTATTTTAATACTCATTAAAAAAAAGCATTAATACTATAGAACTGATTTATTTTAAAAACATCTACGATTCACATGTTTTGCTGCTTTAACTGCTTACATGGAGCAGTTGGTGATATTTGATGCACAAATAAAACTGGCATTTGCAGATGCAGCCACCAGTATTAGATCACTTGCCTTGGAAAATCTGGGGCAATCTCACAGTAAATGCCTGAACATTTCTGTGAGATTCCTAATGGCCCATTGGATTAACACAGCGGGGGTCCTTGCAGTCCCATTCAAACTGAATCAAACTGAATGGGACTGCAGGGACCCCCACTGTGTTAATCCGATGGGCCATTGGGAATCTAAACATGGAGATGTGTCAAAAGAAGGCACAGAAAGATCCCTTTAAGAGGCGCACAGCGGACCTTTATAAAATAATACCGTCAGGGGTGAAAAAATGTGTGCATACAAATAATTTTATTAATAAATGTACTTTAAAAACAACGTTTGTGGTTTATATCTTTCTATGATTAAAATAGACACATTAGTCTAAGTTCTATTATAGTCACCCAGTAGATATAGATGGCAAAATGTTGCTGACAACAATAAGCCTATAGTTCTAATTGAATTGTGGTCTCTCAGAGTAAAGTTTGAGTATAGAATGGTGATGTCACTGCACAGGCGTTTGGGCTATTTTATATGACTGCCTACTCTAATACAATGGACAAAAGGGGAGAGACAGTGTTATCAGAACCTGTTAAATAATTCTCTTGTGGCAAAGTCAATACATAGTACATCAGTAAGTGGAGTTGTAGGATAACTTATGACAAGATGTCACAAGAACTGGTTACAGCTATAGATGTTCCTGATACACAACTCGTAATGATGATGTGCTGTAGAGAAGGAACCTCTTGCTGCGCATGCGTCATATATGTTCAATGGCGCTGCGTTCCTAATAGTGTATATTGAGGATCTCTTGAACTTGACGTTTTACCCAGTCAGTGGGGTTGTGTGTTTAACAAATATCAAGATGCCCAATTATATACAGTGTCTCTACACTTGCTTCTAGCGCACAGCTCGTGCTTGCGGTGTGCTGTAGAGATAGAGGATCCTACTGTGCATGCGTCACATAAGTATTGCGACGCCGTGTCCCTAATGGTGTATCCAGTATGCAAGAAGGGAGCAAGGTAAGTGAAAACTAATAGCTATATCGTCAGTTGATCCATAGAAATAGAGGGCGATGACGTCAGGACAGTAAAAGTGCAGATAATTGTATCCCTAATTCTTAAAGGCTGCTGAACATATGCTAATTTCTGGTGCCTTTGTGACGTTGTCATGCAACGAGGCGGTGTTCCACATCAGAGGTGGGAAATGAATGCTCAAAGTGCAAATAGTATTGGTGTATAAGCGGAATGCACTTATGTTAGTATCACTGCTATGTATAGTTAGGGCAACGAGAGTTGGTAATTCAAGCTCAGTGGAGCTGTTTAAAGTAGCAGCGCCGGAGGCTGTGAGCTATGATGATACTAAAACGGCATAAGGTGTAGCGTAGAAACCCTTATGTCTTTCAAATATGCATCAGTTCTAAGTGCATTGTTGTTCCTATCAGTGTGCATGTATTATACCGTCTGTATAGAGGTGGTATGACGCACCTGAAACGGGACAGGTTTTTGCTCAAAGTTTGGTGCAGAACATTGTCTAACAGTGGACAGTAAATACACATAGATGTTAATATCATTAACAAACTTTGACTCCGAGCGTCATCGGATAGCTGGTCGCACTAAAATGGAGGTAATGCGCTGAGAACAATGAGTCTATGGCAAGGTCTATTTCTGCATTTAGGCCTCTAGGGGTAAGTGTCTTAAGGCGATGGATCCAGAATGTCTCCTTTTGAACAATTCTGATCCCCTATCTCCTCCCCTCCAATGTGGTAATACATGTCCGTGACGTCATTTCCGGGGGAAGTCCTGCCCTCCGATAGGTCCTATCTTCAGTAGCTGTTCCTCAAACTGGAGATCTCGGCATCCCATCCAGGCGCATGCGCGAGCGCATATCCGGCATCCCTCCTGTGGCTACTGACGTCATCCTGCAGAGGCGTATTCTCCATACGATCCGTCTGTCCCACGATGTCTTGCTGCATAGCCATGCCCTTTAGGTGGGCAGCAAGCATGTAGTGGTACATAAGGGAGGAGAGAAAGAAAAGCCACTTTAAGAAGCAGACATTTAAAAAAGTTGTATCAGACTATAAAGAAAATTCAAAACCACAAACAGGATATACAGCTCACTAGAGTAATTGTGTAATGTTTAAATGGGTGTGCCCATAAACGTCTAGTGTAACGTTGGGTGCAGCTGATGAGCTAATAATAGTAGATTGACAGAAAATTGGAGAGCAGAAGCATATTAGTACCTCGGCTATCCAACTAGTAGCTCATTTGTCAAATGCACTCCTGGGCGGTTAAAACATAACATTTAATAAGTATCTAGTAGCTAAAATAAAATCTACATACAAAGTAATTATTATATACACACAATGTACTTATAAAGGAAGGCTGATGGGAAGGTAAGGTTGGACTCAAGGTGTATAGCACACATGAAATTTTCCTCAATTTGTTCAAGGCAAAATAGGCTAATTAACACCTGGAGTTACCTATTATTTTAGGACATAGAATCTCTGAATGACCACCACTACTTGGACTGTAATACCTATTCTGACATACATATGCTGTGCGGCATCAAACGTAGCATACCGATCAAGCCAACCTGTAATTGTAAAATGTAGCACCAAACAGTGATATGCCTGGATTAATATACTACTGTTCAAAATAAATGAAAACATAACATTAACACTGTAGGTACAACACAATCGCAGGTTGTTGGCACGTGGATTGATTCTACGCAAGATGACGATAACATACACACCATATGGATCAATAAAATATAGCTAATGCAGAATATAGTTGTCACCAAAATCAACTGTGGCTAAACACTTTCCTGAGATAAATGAAAACAGCACATAAATAGGACTGTGGTGTATGGACATGCGGTCTGGATCTGACAATGGTAGTGAATCAATGTCTTCAGTGCAGCAATCTGCATCATACAATGCTGGTAGATCAATGTATCCAGTGCACCACACTAAGCCTTCATACATAAATATTAGCACTGAGACTGCAGTTTGCCATGTATAGAACACACCGTGTGAAAGCCAGTATTAACAGTATTAATGAATCAATGTATCCAGTGCATAGGATTGAACCGTCTAGCATACCTAATAATAGTAGCACTGAGACTGCAATTGCCATAAACAGAGCACACAGTGTGGAAGCCAACAGCAGAGACAAAGCAAATAGCTCATAAAATAAGTCTGTAGCAGAGACAGGAGATACAATGTACCAACGATACCCGGCTCCCAATAGTCCCTCCCTGATGACGTCACCACGCCGAACGCTGAATTACTAACAGTCCACTACTTATAGCCCATACCCCAGGTGCAGTCATTTCGAAATCGTCCGGTTTTCCTCACTGATGGCTGGTTGTACTGCGGCGCGCGCATGTCCGTGACGTCATTTCCGGGGGAAGTCCTGCCCTCCGATAGGTCCTGTCTTCAGTAGCTGTTCCTCAAACTGGAGATCTCGGCATCCCATCCAGGCGCATGCGCGAGCGCATATCCGGCATCCCTCCTCTGGCTACTGACGTCATCCTGCAGAGGCGTGTTCTCCATACGATCCGTCTGTCCCACGATGTCTTGCTGCATAGCCATGCCCTTTAGGTGGGCAGCAAGCATGAAGTGGTACATAAGGGAGGAGAGAAAGAAAAGCCACTTTAAGAACCAGAAATTTAAAAAAGTTGTATCAGACTATAAAGAAAATTCAGTTTATAACTAGACGAAACAGGACAGACGCCCAAAATTCACCAATAAAGGGAAATCTAATCAGAGGAGAGAGGAAGCACAGACGAGCGATTCAGAAGCAAGCACCTCCACAGATGGGGCTACTCCCCAAGCTGCAGGACAAAAGGATTTTTTAGGAAGGGGCAAAGATCAAAAACAACAAAAGCGAGACAAAAAACCAGGAGGGGGGGACGTAATCCCAAGAAGACCACCGGTGCTGAGGCCGCACCCACGATGAATACTGATAACATAGTAATTAACCTATCTGACTATTCCATTTCAGAAATGGAATGACGTGTTTTGGCTAAAGGCCCATCGTTTGTTCCTACCACCTTCCCTAAGAGGTTTGAGGTAGAAGTTGAGTTATTTAAATTGGAAAAGAAACTAAACCTTAAATCCTTTTTTCTCAACAGAGCGGAAGGTCAGCAGCAGCAGCAGCAGCAGCAGCAGCAGCAGCAGCAGCAGCAGCAGCAGCAGCAGCAGCAGCAGCAGCAGCAGCAGCAGCAGCAGCAGCAGCAGCAGCAGCAGCAGCAGCAGCAGCAGCAGCCACTAACTGATGTACAGGTAGCTGACACTACAAGAGTGATTTGTAAGTTGAACTCTAAGTTCATACCACCAGTTAAGAATCCCTCTGTACAGATATTTATGAATATGGTGAAAAATTATGTTAATCATTATTTTAAAACACACCATAAGACATATCATAATCTTGCAAAGAACAAAGAAAGCTGCTCGCTGTGAGCTTACTCTGTGATGCACCAATTTACCACATAATCTATGTAATTAAGGGGTTAAAAGCATTGGTCTCCCGTGACAGTGACTGACTGAGTGGGTGGGTCACTGACTGACTGGGTGGGTGACTGGGTAGGTGGGTTGCTGTGTGGGTGACTGGCCCCAATACATTTTAAAAAGACCCCAATACATTTTAAAAGAACCCCTACCTCCCCAATACATATTCAAAATACACCCGTCAGCCCAATACATATAAAATTCAGACTTACCTTGGAGATGGTGTCAGGAGGGACGGCAGTGGATGCGGAGGTGGGGCAGTGGATGCGGACGGGGGGGCAGTGGATGCGGAGGGGGGGGCAGTGGATGCGGAGGGGGGGGGCAATGGATGCGGAGGGGGGGGCAGTGGATGCGGAGGGGGGGGGGGGCGGTGGATGCGGAGGGGGGGGCAGTGGATGCGGAGGGGGGGGCAGTGGATGCGGAGGGGGGGGCAGTGGATGCGGAGGGGGGGGGGCAGTGGATGCGGAGGGGGGGCAGCGGAGGGGGGGGCAGTGGATGCGGAGGGGGGGGCAGTGGATGCGGAGGGGGGGGCAGTGGTTGCGGAGGGGGACAGTGGATGCGGAGGGGGGGCAGTGGATGCGGAGGGGGGGCAGTGGATGCGGAGGGGGGGCAGTGGATGCGGAGGGGGGGGCAGTGGATGCGGAGGGGGGTCAGTGGATGCGGAGGGGGGGGGCAGTGGATGCGGAGGGGGGGCAGTGGATGCGGAGGGGGGGCAGTGGATGCGGAGGGGGGGGCAGTGCATGCAGAGGGGGGCAGTGCATGCAGAGGGGGGGCAGTGGATGCGGAGGGGGGGCAATGGATGTGGAGGAGGGCCAGTGGATGCGGAGGGGGGGGCAGTGGATGCGGATGGGGGGCAGTGGATGCGGAGGGGAGGGCAGTGGATGCGGAGGGGAGGGCAGTGGATGCGGAGGGGAGGGCAGTGGATGCGGAGGGGGGGCAGTGGATGCGGAGAGGGGGCAGTGGATGCGGAGGGGGGGCAGTGGATGCGGAGGGGGGGCAGTGGATGCGGAGGGGGGCAGTGGATGCGGAGGGGGGCAGTGGATGCGGAGGGGGGGCAGTGGATGCGGAGGGGGGGCAGTGGATGCGGAGGGGGGGCAGTGGATGCAGAGGGGGGGCAGTGGATGCGGAGGTGGGGCAGTGGATGCGGGGGGCAATGTATAAGGAGGGTGGCAATGGATAAGGAGGTAGGCAGCGGATGCGGAGGGGGGGGCAGCGGAGGGGGGGCAGTGGATGCGGAGGGGGCGGCAGTGGAAGCGGAGGGGGGGAAGTGGATGCGGAGGGGGGGGAAGTGGATGCGGAGGGGGGGTCAGTGAATGCGGAGGGGGTGCAGTGGATGGAAGAGGGGGGCAGTGGAAGCGGATGGGGGGGAGTGGATGTGGAGGGGGGGGCAGTAGAGGGGGGGGCAGTGGATGCGGGGGTGCAATGGATAAGGAGGGGGGCAATGGAAAAGGAGGGGGGCAATGGATAAGGAGGGGGGCAATGGATAAGGAGGGGGGCAGCGGATGCGGAGAGGGGACAGCGGAGGGGGGCAGCGGATGCGGATGGGGGCAGTGGATGCAGAGGGGGGCAGTGGATGCGGAGGGGCAGTAGGGGGGGGGCAGTAGAGGGGGGGTAGTAGAGGGGGGGCAGTAGGGGGCGGAGAAGTAGGGGGCGGAGAAGTAGGGGGCGGGGCAGTGGATGCGGGGCGGGGCAGTGGATGCGGAGGGGGGCAGTGCATGCAGAGGGGGCAGTGGATGCGGAGGGGGCAGTGGATGCGGAGGGGGCAGTGGATGCGGAGGGGGGGACAGTGGATGCGGATGGGGTGCAGTGGATAGGAGGGGGGGGCAGTGGATAGGAGGGGGGCAGTGGATAGGAGGGGGGCAGTGGATAGGAGGGGGGCAGTGCATGCGGAGGGGGGGCAGTGGATGCGGAGGGGGGGCAGTGGATGCGGAGGGGGGCAGTGGATGCGGAGGGGGGGCAGTGGATGCAGAGGGGGAGCAGTGGATGCAGAGGGGGGGCAGTGGATGCAGAGGGGGGGCAGTGGATGCGGAGGGGGGGCAGTGGATGCGGAGGGGGGGCAGTGGATGCGGAGGGGGGGCAGCTGATGCGGAGGGGGGGCAGAGGATGCGGAGAGGGGGAAGTGGATGCGGAGAGGGGGAAGTGGATGCGGAGAGGGGGCAGTGGATGCGGAGAGGGGGCAGTGGATGCGGAGAGGGGGCAGTGGATGCGGAGAGGGGGCAGTGGATGCGGAGGGGGCAGTGGATGCGGAGGGGGGCAGTGGATGCGGAGGGGGGGCAGTGGATGGGGAGGGGGGCAGTGGATGCGGAGGGGGGGCAGTGGATGCGGAGGGGGGCAGTGGATGCGGAGGGGGGCAGTGGATGCGGAGGGGGGGCAGTGGATGGGGAGGGGGGCAGTGGATGCGGAGGGGGGGCAGTGGATGCGGAGGGGGGCAGTGGATGCGGAGGGGGGCAGTGGATGCGGAGAAGGGGAAGTGGATGCGGAGAGGGGGCAGTGGATGCGGAGGGGGGGCAGTGGATGCGGAGGGGGGGCAGTGGATGCGGAGGGGGGGCAGTGGATGCAGAGGGGGGGCAGTGGATGCGGAGGTGGGGCAGTGGATGCGGGGGGCAATGTATAAGGAGGGGGGCAGTGGATGCGGAGAGGGGGAAGTGGATGCGGAGAGGGGGCAGTGGATGTGGAGAGGGGGCAGTGGATGCGGAGAGGGGGCAGTGGATGCGGAGGGGGTCAGTGGATGCGGAGGGGGGGCAGTGGATGCGGAGGGGGGGCAGTGGATGCAGAGGGGGGGCAGTGGATGCGGAGTGGGGCAGTGGATGCGGAGGGGGGGAAGTGGATGCGGAGGGGGGGCAGCTGATGCGGAGGGGGGGCAGAGGATGCGGAGAAGGGGAAGTGGATGCGGAGAGGGGGCAGTGGATGCGGAGGGGGGGCAGTGGATGCGGAGGGGGGGCAGTGGATGCGGAGGGGGTCAGTGGATAAAGAGGGGGGGCAGTGGATGCGGAGGTGGGGCAGTGGATGCGGGGGGCAATGTATAAGGAGGGGGGCAATGGATAAGGAGGGGGGCAGTGGATGCGGAGGGGGGCAGTGGATGCGGAGAGGGGGCAGTGGATGCGGAGGGGGGCAGTGGATGCGGAGGGGGGGCAGTGGATGCGGAGGAGGGGCAGTGGATGCGGAGGGGGGGCAGAGGATGTGGAGAAGGGGAAGTGGATGCGGAGAGGGGGCAGTGGATGCGGAGGGGGGGCAGTGGATGCGGAGGGGGGGCAGTGGATGCGGAGAGGGGGCAGTGGATGCGGAGGGGGGGCAGTGGATGCGGAGGGGGGGCAGTGGATGCGGAGGGGGGGCAGTGGATGCGGAGGGGGGGCAGTGGATGCGGAGGGGGGGCAGTGGATGCGGAGGGGGGCAGTGGATGCGGAGGGGGGGCAGTGGATGCTGAGGGGGGGCAGTGGATGCAGAGGGGGGGCAGTGGATGCGGAGGGGGGGCAGCTGATGCGGAGAGGGGGCAGTGGATGCGGAGAGGGGGCAGTGGATGCGGAGAGGGGGCAGTGGATGCGGAGAGGAGGCAGTGGATGCGGAGGGGGGGCAGTGGATGCGGAGGGGGGGCAGTGGATGCGGAGGGGGGGCAGTGGATGCGAAGGGGGGACAGTGGATGCGGAGGGGGCAGTGGATGCGGAGGGGGCAGTGGATGCGGAGAGGGGGCAGTGGATGCGGAGAGGGGGCAGTGGATGCGGAGAGGGGGCAGTGGATGCGGAGGGGGGGCAGTGGATGCGGAGGGGGGGGGCAGTGGATGCGGGGGGGGTTAGTGGATGCGGGGGGGGTTAGTGGATGCGGGGGGGGTTAGTGGATGCGGGGGGGGTTAGTGGATGCGGGGGGGGTTAGTGGATGCAGGGGGCAGTGGATGCGGAGGGGGCAGTGGATGCGGATGGGGGGCAGTGGATGCGGAGGTGGGGCAGTGGATGCGGGGGGCAATGTATAAGGAGGGGGGCAATGGATAAGGAGGGGGGCAGCGGATGTGGTGGGGGGCAGCGGATGCGGAGGGGGGCAGCGGATGCGGAGGGGAGGCAGCGGATGCGGAGGGGGGGCAGCGGATGCGGAGGGGGCGGCAGTGGAAGCGGAGGGGGGGGACGTGGATGCGGAGGGGGGGGAAGTGGATGCGGAGGGGGGGCAGTGGCTGCGGAGGGGGGCAGTGAATGCGGAGGGGGGGCAGTGGATGGAAGAGGGGGGCAGTGGAAGCGGATGGGAGGGAGTGGATGTGGAGAGGGGGCAGTAGAGGGGGGGCAGTGGATGCGGGGCAGTGGATGCGGGGGGCAATGGATAAGGAGGGGGGCAATGGATAAGGAGGGGGGCAGCGGAGGGGGGCAGCGGAGGGGGGCAGCGGAGGGGGGCAGTGGATGCAGAGGGGTGCAGTGGATGCGGAGGGGAGGGTAGTAGGGGGGGGGCAGTAGGGGGAGGCAGTAAAGGGGGGGGGGGCAGTAGAGGGAGGGGGCAATAGGGGGCGGAGAAGTACGGGGCGGGCAGTGGATGCGGAGGGGGGCAGTGCATGCAGAGGGGGGGCAGTGCATGCAGAGGGGGGGCAGTGGATGCAGAGGGGGGGCAGTGGATGCGGAGGGGGGGACAGTGGATGCGGATGGGGTGCAGTGTATAGGAGGGGGGCAGTGGATAGGAGGGGGGGCAGTGCATGCAGAGGGGGGGCAGTGGATGCGGAGGTGGGGCAGTGGATGCGGGGGGGGCAATGGATAAGGAGGGGGGCAGCGGATGCGGAGGGGGGTCTGTGGATGCGGAGAGGGGGCAGTGGATGCGGAGGGGGGGCAGTGGATGCGGAGAGGGGGCAGTGGATGCGGAGGGGGGGCAGTGGATGCGGAGGGGGGGCAGTGGATGCGGAGGGGGGGCAGTGGATGCGGAGGGCGGGCAGTGGATGCGGAGGGGGCAGTGGATGCGGAGGGGGGGCAGTGGATGCGGAAAGGGGGCAGTGGATGCGGAGAGGGGGCAGTGGATGCGGAGAGGGGGCAGTGGATGCGGAGGGGGGGCAGTGGATGCGGAGGGGGGGCAGTGGATGCGGAGAGGGGGCAGTGGATGTGGAGGGGGGGCAGTGGATGCGGAGGGGGGGGCAGTGGATGCGGGGGGGTTAGTGGATGCGGGGGGGCAGTGGATGTGGAGGGGGGCAGTGGATGCGGATGGGGGGCAGTGGATGCAGGGGAAAGGGCAGTGGATGCGGAGGGGGGGCAGTGGATGCGGAGGGGGGGCAGTGGATGCGGAGGGGGGGCAGTGGATGCAGAGGGGGGGCAGTGGATGCGGAGGGGGGGCAGTGGATGCGGAGGTGGGGCAGTGGATGCGGGGGGCAATGTATAAGGAGGGGGGCAGCGGATGCGGAGGGGGGGCAGTGGATGCGGAGGGGGGGCAGTGGATGCGGAGGGGGGGCAGTGGATGCGGAGGGGGCGGCAGTGGAAGCGGAGGGGGGGAAGTGGATGCGGAGGGGGGGAAGTGGATGCGGAGGGGGGGCAGTGGCTGCGGAGTGGGGGAGTGAATGCGGAGGGGGGCAGTGGATGGAAGAGGGGGGCAGTGGAAGCGGATGGGGGGGAGTGGATGTGGAAGGGGGGGAGTGGATGTGGAGGGGGGGGCAGTAGAGGGGGGGCAGTGGATGCGGGGCAGTGGATGCGGGGGGGCAATGGATAAGGAGGGGGGCAATGGATAAGGAGGGGGCAGCGGATGCGGAGAGGGGACTGCGGAGGGGGCAGCAGATGCGGATGGGGCAGTGGATGCAGAGGGGGGCAGTGGATGCGGAGCGGGGGGTAGTAGAGGGGGGGGGCAGTAGGGGGGGGCAGTAGAGGGGGGGCAGTAGAGGGGGGGTAGTAGAGGGGGGGCAGTAGGGGGCGGAGAAGTACGGGGCGGGGCAGTGGATGCGGAGGGGGGCAGTGCATGCAGAGGGGGGGCAGTGCATGCAGAGGGGGGGCAGTGGATGCGGAGGGGGGGCAGTGGATGCGGAGGGGGGACAGTGGATGCGGATGGGGTGCAGTGTATAGGAGGGGGGGCAGTGCATGCAGAGGGGGGGCAGTGGATGCGGAGGTGGGGCAGTGGATGCGGGGGGGGCAATGGATAAGGAGGGGGCAGCGGATGCGGAGGGGGTCAGCGGAGGGGTGGCAGTGGATGCGGAGAGGGGGCAGTGGATGCGGAGGGGGGGCAGTGGATGCGGAGGGGGGGCAGTGGATGCGGAGGGGGGGCAGTGGATGCGGAGGGGGGTCTGTGGATGCGGAGAGGGGGCAGTGGATGCGGAGGGGGGGCAGTGGATGCGGAGGGGGGGCAGTGGATGCGGAGGGGGCAGTGGATGCGGAGAGGGGATAGTGGATGCGGAAAGGGGGCAGTGGATGCGGAGAGGGGGCAGTGGATGCGGAGGGGGGGCAGTTTATGCGGAGGGGGGGGCAGTGGATGTGGAGGGGGGCAGTGGATGCAGATGGGGGGCAGTGGATGCGGAGGGGAGGGCAGTGGATGCGGAGGGGAGGGCAGTGGATGCGGAGGGGGGGCAGTGGATGCGGAGGGGGGGCAGTGGATGCGGAGGGGAGGGCAGTGGATGCGGAGGGGGGGCAGTGGATGCGGAGGTGGGGCAGTGGATGCGGGGGGCAATGTATAAGGAGGGGGGCAGCGGATGCGGAGGGGGGGCAGCGGAGGGGGGGCAGTGGATGCGGAGGGGGCGGCAGTGGAAGCGGAGGGGGGGAAGTGGATGCGGAGGGGGGGGAAGTGGATGCGGAGGGGGGGCAGTGGCTGCGGAGGGGGGCAGTGAATGCAGAGGGGGGGGCAGTGGATGGAAGAGGGGGGCAGTGGAAGCGGATGGGGAGGAGTGGATGTGGAGGGGGGGCAGTAGAGGGGGGGGCAGTGGATGCTGGGCAGTGGATGCGGGGGGGCAATGGATAAGGAGGGGGGCAATAAATAAGGAGGGGGGCAATGGATAAGGAGGTGGGCAGCGGATGCGGAGAGGGGACCGAGGAGGGTGGCAGTGGATGCGGATGGGGGCAGTGGATGCAGAGGGGGGCAGTGGATGCGGAGGGGGGGGTAGTAGAGGGGGTGGGCAGTAGGGGGGGGGCAGTAGAGGGGGGGCAGTAGAGGGGCGGGCAGTAGAGGGGGGGGCAGTAGTGGCGGAGAAGTAGGGGGCGGAGAAGTAGGGGGCGGGGCAGTGGATGCGGGGCAGTGCATGCGGAGGGGGCAGTGCATGCGGAGGGGGGCAGTGCATGCGGAGGGGGGCAGTGCATGCAGAGGGGGGCAGTGCATGCAGAGGGGGGCAGTGCATGCAGAGGGGGCAGTGGATGCGGAGGGGGGGCAGTGGATGCGGAGGGGGGACAGTGGATGCGGATGGGGTGCAGTGGATAGGAGGGGGGGGCAGTGGATAGGGGGGGGCAGTGGATAGGGGGGGCAGTGGATAGGAGGGGGGCAGTGCATGCAGAGGGGGGGCAGTGGATGCGGAGGTGGGGCAGTGGATGCGGGGGGGGCAATGGATAATGAGGGGGGCAGCGGATGCGGAGGGGGTCAGCGGAGGGGTGGCAGTGGATGCGGAGGGGGGTCTGTGGATGCGGAAGGGGGGCAGTGGATGCGGAGAGGGGGCAGTGGATTTGGAGAGGGGGCAGTGGATGCGGAGAGGTGGCAGTGGATGCGGAGAGGGGGCAGTGGATGCGGAGGGGGGGGCAGTGGAGGAGGAGGCCAATCACACATATATATACACATAAACACACACACACACACACACAGAGGATGCCGGTGGGGGCGATAGATTGGAACCGCTGTAGCCGGTAGGAGAGTGAGGAGGAGGGCAGGACTGAGAGGAGAGCGGATGGGGGAGAGGGAGGCAAGCAAAAAAAGGCCTGCCTGCTACTCTCTCCCTCTCCAACGCCTCACCCATCTCCTCAGGGCACCCAGAATGTTTCTGATAGGTGGCCCTTCTGCTGCACGTGGCTGGGGTCTTCTCCCCAGCCATGAGAAGCAGCAGCAGCAGCACTTTGCTGCATCCCTCTCCTCCTCACACACCTCATCCTCCTTCTCATACAAATCCTTCTCCTCCTCCCCACAGACCTTCTTCTCCCCCTCCCCACATACTTTCTTCTCCCCCTCCCCACAGACCTTCTTCTCCCCCTCCCCACAGACCTTCTTTTCCCCCTCCCCACAGACCACCTTCTCCCCCTCCCCACAGACCACCTTCTCCCCCTCCCCACAGACCACCTTCTCCCCCTCCCCACAGACCACCTTCTCCCCCTCCTCACGTACCACCTTCTCCCCCTCCCTACGTACCACCTTCTTCTCCCCGTCCCCACGTACCACCTTCTTCTCCCCCTCCACACGTACCACCTTCTTCTCCCCCTCCCCACGTACCACCTTCTTCTCCCCCTCCTCACGTACCACCTTCTTCTCCCCCTCCCCACGTACCACCTTCTTCTCCCCCTCCCCACGTACCACCTTCTTCTCCCCTCCCCACGTACCACCTTCTTCTCCCCCTCCCCACGTACCACCTTCTTCTCCCCTCCCCACGTACCACCTTCTTCTCCTCCTCCCCACGTACCACCTTCTTCTCCCCCTCCCCACGTACCACCTTCTTCTCCCCCTCCCCACGTACCACCATCTTCTCCCCCTCCCCACGTACCACCTTCTTCTCCCCCTCTCCACGTACCACCTTCTTCTCCCCCTCTCCACGTACCACCTCCTTCTCCACCTCCCCACGTACCACCTTTTTCTCCCCCTCCCCACGTACCACCTTCTTCTCCCCCTCCCCACGTACCACCTTCTTCTCCCCCTCCCCACGTACCACCTTCTTCTCCCCCTCCCCACGTACCACCTTCTTCTCCCCCTCCCCACGTACCACCTTCTTCTCCCCCTCCCCACGTAATACCTTCTTCTCCCCCTCCCCACGTACCACCTTCTTCTCCCCCTCCCCAAGTACCACCTTCTTCTCCCCCTCCCCACGTACCACCTTCTTCTCCCCCTCCCCACGTACCACCTTCTTCTCCCCCTCCCCACGTACCACCTTCTTCTCCCCCTCCCCACGTACCACCTTCTTCTCCCCCTCCCCACGTACCACCTTCTTCTCCCCCTCCCCACGTACCACCTTCTTCTCCCCCTCCTCACGTACCACCTTCTTCTCCCCCTCCCCACGTACCACCTTCTTCTCCCCCTCCCCACGTACCACCTTCTTCTCCCCCTCCCCACGTACCACCTTCTTCTCCCCCTCCCCACGTTCCACCTTCTTCTCCCCCTCCCCACGTACCACCTTCTTCTCCCCCTCCCCACGTACCACCTTCTTCTCCCCCTCCCCACGTACCACCTTCTTCTCCCCCTCCCCACGTACCACCTTCTTCTCCCCCTCCCCACGTACCACCTTCTTCTCCCCCTCCCCACGTACCACCTTCTTCTCCCCCTCCGCACGTACCACCTTCTTCTCCCCCTCCCCACATACCACCTTCTTCCCCCCCTCCCCAAGTACCACCTTCCCCCTCCCCTCCCCACGTACCACCTTCTTCTCCCCCTCCCCCCGTACCACCTTCTTCTCCCACTCCCCCCGTACCACCTTCTTCTCCCACTCCCCCCGTACCACCTTCTTCTCCCCCTCCCCACGTACCACCTTCTTCCCCCCCTCCCCACGTACCACCTTCTTCCCCCCCTCCCCACGTACCACCTTCTTCCCCCCCTCCCCACGTACCACCTTCTTCTCCCCCTCCCCACGTACCTTTTTCTCCCATACCTTCTCCTCGCGCATTTTTCCACCTACCTCACCACACTCCTTCCACTCCTCACACACATACACCACTTTCAACCAGTCATCGTCCTCCTCCTCCCCCTCCCTCGCCTCACTCCCCTCCCTCGCCTCACTCCCCTCCCTCGCCTCACTCCCCTCCCTCGCCTCACTCACCTCCCTCGCCTCACTCACCTCACTCACCTCCCTCTCCTCACACACCTCCCCCTCAACCACCCATTCCTCACACATCCGCTGCTCCAACACCTCCTCTTCCATAGATGACTTGGCTCCTGGGGTACTGCGGCGGGATCCGGATGGTGAGGGAATGAACGCCTCCACCTCCGTGTACTCCACTTCCTGCAGGAGATACAAACTGTTTGTAACCAGCGGCAGTGATACTCTGCAAGAGCTCCTGTGCCACTTGGGGCAGGAAACGCATCGCCGAGCCATATAATACGCACAGCAAAGCCATTGCTTGCCTCTCTGGCACTGAAGGAGTTAAATCACAGAACCATTTATACCATTTGAAAAACAATTGATAAACTGTGTGCATTGTACGTCATTGTATTGTCCGTTATTAGCGGATCCCTTGTTTTTCTGTCCTGTTCCCGCTGAAGAGTTTGGAAAATGATGCTGCAGATGGACATTAGCTGATGTGTCCCTATGATAATCCTCTCTCCCTGTCATACACAGTTACACTCGGCTATAAGATGAGAAAGCTCTGCACCTCTTCCTCTGACTCCTTACATCTACAGCTTGGGGGTCCTCATCTTCTCTCCCCTGAGGACCGGCTCCCCCTATTCCCCCATCCCCAGTACCCCCTAATACTCCCACCCCCAGGCCCAATACCCCCTAACACCCTCCTCCCCAGGCCCAATACCCCCTAACACCCTCCTCCCCAGGCCCAGTACTCCCAAATACCCCCCTTCCACGGCTCAACCATTAGTGTGTATGTTACTGTCTGATAGTTACTGTGTGTGTGTAACCATTAGTGTGTGTGTGTCGGAGTGAGTGCGTGCGTGATACTGTCTGATAGTTACTGTGTGTGCGTGTGTAATTAACCATTAGTGTGTGTGTATCGGAGTGAGTGTGTGTTACTGTCTGATCATTACTGTGTGTGTATGTAATCATTAGTGTGTGTGTATCAGAGTGTGTGTTACTGATACTGTGTGATACTGATAGTCACTGTGTGTGTGTGTTTGTAAATCATAATGAGAAATGGATTTTGTCTTATATCACAGTGTGTGTCTGTGCTAAGCTGCCGTATTGTGGCTGTGTTTGTACAAGTGTATCAATCTGTTAGTGCTATTTTAGTGTGATTGTGTGAGAATATGACTGATTGTGCATTTGTATTTTAGGAGCAGGAATCCGTGTGTGTGTGTGTGTGTGTGTGTGTGTGTGTGTGTGTGTGTGTGTGTGTGTGTGTGTGTGTGTGTGTGTGTGTGTATATAAAACCGAAACATTGTGCCAATAATATAAATATATATACACACACACACACACATACTTGTGTGTTTATGTATATATAGATATATAAAGAAAAAGCAGGCACACCAGGGCTTTGTAAAAACAAAAAAATTACAATACTATTGAATAGAACTGATCAACGCTTTGGCTCTTTATAGGAGCCTCTCAACACACAGGGACCCCAAGTAGTCCGATCTCATCCCTATTTAATTCTGTTACATGCCACATCAGACTTTGTTTTGATGCATTCTAAGGTTGTCTTTTATCAGATCTTACCTTGGGTGTCTCCATCTTGTTGGGAAATTTGTTGTCTTCAATCTCAATCTGGATGGTGGGGAAGGGAGATCAGTGAGGTAGTGACTTAAATACTAATAAATATAATCTCTTATACTAATAAATATAATCTATTATTCTAATAAATATAATCTCTTATACTAATACATATAATCTATTATTCTAATAAATATAATCTATTATATTTATAAATATAATCTATTGAACAACAACACAAAAAAGATGGAAAAGTGATACTGTACTTCTAAAAAGCCACAGATTTGATATCAATTAAGTGGCAGAAAATAGTTTTTATGTTAGACCAAAAAATCTCAGAGGAGACCCAATGAATGGGCCATTGCCCTCCACAGGGAGGCTGCTGTAATCCTCTCCCAATGGGACAAAAAGTTGTGAATTTGTCCTGAAGATGAAAAATAAACCTCCTGGTTATAAATATGATCCAAATGAGCGGTGAAGTGTCTGAAATCTCTGCTACGTCTCAGAAGAAACCTTACCTGACAGATCCACAATGGTTATGGCAGAGAGTGGTGGCATAGAACTCTGGTACCAAGCAGTTTAGCTGTAACCATGGAAGTCAGGTAAACATGTATTTTTTAAAATTAGAATGCAAATGTCTGTCCCATTCTGGGCTCAGCCTGAGCTCTGTCAGACGTTTCCAGCTTGTGCTAATGGGAGATCTCCATATACTGGGATGTGATAAGAGACATGGGAGAGGGAGAGGCTCAGTGAGTAAAGATACTGACTGGCACTGAGAGTTTGAAGCAGAGGAGCCTGGTTCAATTTCCAGTGTCAGCTCCTTGTGACCTTAGGCAAGTCACATTATCTCCCTGTGCCTCAGGCACCAAAAACATAGATTGTAAGCTCCACGGGGCAGGGACTTGTGCCTGCAAAATGTCTCTGTAAAGCGCTACGTAAAACTAACAGTGCTAGGTATTTCCCATTCACTGTCATATCCAGTTGATACGGAAACTCCAGGGAGGGATAACAACATACTGTATGATTCTTTCCGAACCATTACTCTTCACGGGGGGGCTCTTGATACTGTATACTAGTGCCTATGTCTGGACATACTCTATTTTTGCTATCAGTATCATATTATTACCCCACCGTGTTGTCCCTGTTTGTCTTTAGCAGCACTTCCACATACAGTATGATATACTTATCAGATGGTGATTATTTCATACAGTTACCGCTACTGTTATTATGTATGATACTAAGATCATTTAATATCTGCAGCTCTTTGAGGACCATATACACATTAATAAATTGTGAATAGTTACTTGTACTGATTATGCGTTCCTCTAACTCCATTAAGAGGACTATCCATGTTTTTAAATTTTGAGTGTTTAATAATTGGACGAATTAAAGTTTTATTATTTTCATTTTAACCCTCTCCTACTGACCTAATATACCATGTAGCAGAACTATATAGGTTATTATGCCACACACTAAACTATATACTATATACTAGGCAAGGAGTGAAATAGAGACAGCATGGGGAGAGAGAACAGCATGGGGGCAGAGAGAAAGCTTGGGGGGAGAGACACACAGCATGGGGGGAGAGAGACACACAGCATGGGGGGAGAGAGAACAGCATGGGGACAGAGAGAAAGCTTGGGGGGAGAGAGACACACAGAGCATGGGGGGACAGAGAGAAAGCTTGGGGGGACAGAGACACACAGCATGGGGGGATAGAGATGTGTGTATGCTTCCTGTGTGTGTCCTGTGTGCAGGGCCTCTTGTCCTGGGCCCAATGAGTAATGGGAAAGATGCCAGACCCCTGCCAGCAAAACTAATCTGTCCTGATCCGCAGAGGTAGCCTGTTGGAAGGTGTCCGTTGAGATGCCTGTCCAGGCAGCATGCTGCAGACTGGTAGAAGGGAAGTTTCCGACAGGCACCTCCATGGGCAACTATCAGCAGTCAGCTCGGCAGGCCCCCTCCACAGGCCTGAAACAGGCCCCCTCAATCCTCCAGGGGGCGCTCTCACAATCTCTCCTCTCTCTCCCCCCCCCCCCTGTGTGTGTGTGTGTGTGTGCGTGCGTGCGTGCGTGCGTGCGTGTGTGCGTGCGCTGCAGTGTGTGTTTCTGTATAAAGATGTGGGCCATGCAGAGTGTGTGTGTGTATATAGAGGTGGGGGCAGCAGTGTGTGTTGGTGTGTATAGCGGTGGGGGCTGCAGTGTGCAGGGCCCACCTCTATACACACAAACACACACTGCAGGGCCCACCTCTATACACACAAACACAGTGTGTTTGTGTGTATAGAGGTGGGGCCTGCATTGTGTGTGTTGATAGAGGTGGGGGCTTTGCTTGGGCCCTTCAACTCTTACAGCCAGGGCATTATTGGCCAAGAATGCCCTGTTCGGAGGGGGTGGTCCCTCGCTGTATGTGTGTATGTGTAATTAAAATAATTAACAAATTAAATAAATAATTGACAAATTAAAATTAAATTAAAAAAATGTAAGCATTAATTAAAATTAAGACATTTTAAAATTGTGACATTCCTGACCTTGTATGTAGGGTCTCTTGTTCTCCTTGTGGCAGTCAATGACATCACTGCCATGCAGGGCCGCAGACAGCTTTCCCGGGGTGCAGGACCAACGTTTCAACCGGGGTCCCCCACCCACATTTCAGCGGCCTTGCGAGAACCCCCACCCTTCTCATAAACCTCCTCACTCTCACCCCACCTCACACTCCCCAGTCACCCTTCCCTTCCTCTATTTTACACCCACACTCAACCTCCCTCCCCAATATACATGCACACACAGTGACACACAGTGACACACACACACACACACACACACACACACACACACACACAGTCACTTAACTACACACACAGCCCCATCTCTTCTCATACCTCCCCCTCATATCGCCCCCTCCTCACCTCATATATCCTAATATCTCCCCCATCCCTCCTCATACCTCCTCCTCATACTACCCTTCCACTCCTCATATCTTCTTCTCATCTCTCCCCCTCCCCTCCTCATATCTCCTCATCTCATATCTCCCCCTCACAGCCTCATAACTCCTCTCCTCATATCTCCTCCCCTCTTCCTATCTCCCCCTCCATATATCACCCCCATCCCTCCTCATCTCCCACTCATACCTTCCCCTCTCCTCCTCATATATCCCCCTCCTCACCTCATACCTTCCCCTCCTCATACCTTCCCCTCCTCATACCTTCCCCTCCGCATACCTTCCCCTCCGCATATCTCCCCCTCCTCATCTCCTAATATCTCCCCCATTCCTCCTCATATCTTCCCCTCCTCTCCCCATGCCTTCCCCTCCTCATGCCATGCCTTCCCCTCCTCATGCCATGCCTTCCCCTCCTCATGCCATGCCTTCCCCTCCTCATGCCTTCCCCTCCTCATGCCATGCCTTCCCCTCCTCATGCCTTCCCCTCCTCATGCCATGCCTTCCCCTCATCGTGCCATGCCTTCCCCTCATCATGCCATGCCTTCCCCTCAGCATGCCTTCCCCTCCTCATCTCCTATGACATACAGGAGATACACAGACAGGACAGACAAGACACACAGTATGGACAGGGAATAGTTCCGTGGGCGCCTATAAACTTTACCACTATAAAGGATATACGAAAACCAAGCCTGTTGGTTGTGAAGAGTGTAGATCCTCACGGTGGGCTTGAAAACAAAGAAAAAGCACAACACATAGCGTAATACTGTTGAAACATTAAACAAACAACATATAAGGCAACATATAACAGCTGAAAACTGAAATGGTATTATAGGACAATAAAATCATTTAATAACAATTAATATTTGATATAATGCACAATTTGCATGGACACATATATTTTAGCAATTAAAAATCTGAATAGGTGGTTCAACTGCTCCGTAGCACCAATGTTGATGATAGCAATGCCTACTCACCAGATGGAATAGGTTTGCAGGCAGTGGATATTTTAGAGAGTATCCCCTCTCATCTGTGTGCTGCTCCTAGCTTGGCTGGCGTCTCTGTCGGCTCGTGGGTGCAGCTCATCAGCGGGGATTCCTGCAGCTCCAGGAAGCACGTCTGGGCAGATGGGACTCAGCTGCAGCTGATTCAGCACGATGTCAGCCACGGATCACCGTGAGCTCGTCTATCTGCTGTTCACTGCTAGCTGGCGTCTCTATCTGCTCGTGGACGCAACTTGTCAGCAGGTACTCCTGCAGAGCGCCAAGCAGGGCGCTTGAATAGTAGGAAACCGCAACAGCTGGTTCAACTCGTCAGCGGCTATAAAGGATGGTTAGCTGGCAGCTCACGTTGGTTCACCGATGTGCGGGGGATACTGCAACAATGTGTGCGGGGCTTGAACCTCCACCCTACGCGTTTCAAGAGCGATCTGCTCTCTTCCTCAGGGGTATATGAATAAAAGAGTCCAAAATGTCCTTTAAATACTGACTTCACGTTGTTCTCTATCTAGGTCTATAAGAGGTTGGTACTTATTCTGATGGTGATATTGATCAAAGATATTGTCAGTATCTTTACCCTGTATATTGACTAGAGGGCTTGGAGGGACAGGAGGGGCCGGGTGTTTGGCTTTTGTACTACCAGTTACTGGTTTTATAGAAGATGGTGTTGAAGGTCTTCTAGACCTCTTAGGGGCTATAAATTGTACTGGATCAGAGGATATTTCATTAGGTTTTACAATAGTTTTCTGTAGGAATAGAGCGTATTGTACCACACTGGAGAGGAGGTAATACATTAAGCCTATTGGGGAGAAGAGAGTCCTATTGGATTTATGAGTTATGTACTCTGTCCCCAATGGGCTTAAATGTAGAATTTGATTTGAAATCCTTTTTGGTGGGTTAGTACCAAATACATCCATATAAGGTGACATGTCACATACATTAGTGTTTGAATTCGCTTATAGCAGTAGGTTCCTCCTATATAAATAAGCACACCATTACTGGTATAATACATTTTATTTAATCATAATTTGCAATATTATATTAAATATTATTTTATGTCTTACCTTAAAATTATGCATTTTTATTTATTCATTTTTTGTTTATATACATAAAAATATATATGTTGTTAGTATATGTTCATTGTTTATTGTGTCATGTTTAATGTTGTGTATTATGTATAACAGCTGTACAAAATAGTAAGTAGCTTTTTGCTATATTGTTCAATGACATTTTCACTGCGCAGTGTCTGATTACAAACACACTAAGAGTAACTTCATTACAAGCACAGCGCATGTGCAATTAGCTACAGGTGGAACGATTTACCCAAATGGTGAAGTCAGTATTTAAAGGACATTTTGGACTCTTTTATTCATATACCCCTGAGGAAGAGAGCAGATCGCTCTTGAAATGCGTAGGGTGGAGGTTCAAGCCCCGCACACATTGTTGCAGTATCCCCCGCACATCGGTGAACCAACGTGAGCTGCCAGCTAACCATCCTTTATAGCCGCTGACGAGTTGAACCAGCTGTTGCGGTTTCCTACTATTCAAGCGCCCTGCTTGGCGCTCTGCAGGAGTACCTGCTGACAAGTTGCGTCCACGAGCAGATAGAGACGCCAGCTAGCAGTGAACAGCAGATAGACGAGCTCACGGTGATCCGTGGCTGACATCGTGCTGAATCAGCTGCAGCTGAGTCCCATCTGCCCAGACGTGCTTCCTGGAGCTGCAGGAATCCCCGCTGATGAGCTGCACCCACGAGCCGACAGAGACGCCAGCCAAGCTAGGAGCAGCACACAGATGAGAGGGGATACTCTCTAAAATATCCACTGCCTGCAAACCTATTCCATCTGGTGAGTAGGCATTGCTATCATCAACATTGGTGCTACGGAGCAGTTGAACCACCTATTCAGATTTTTAATTGCTAAAATATATGTGTCCATGCAAATTGTGCATTATATCAAATATTAATTGTTATTAAATGATTTTATTGTCCTATAATACCATTTCAGTTTTCAGCTGTTATATGTTGTCTTATATGTTGTTTGTTTAATGTTTCAACAGTATTACGCTATGTGTTGTGCTTTTTCTTTGTTTTCAAGCCCACCGTGAGGATCTACACTCTTCACAACCAACAGGCTTGGTTTTCGTATATCCTTTATAGTGGTAAAGTTTATAGGCGCCCACGGAACTATTCCCTGTCCATACTGTTTTCCTGACCAGGGGGTCAGGCTTTGTGTCCTAGGCAGCCCCTTATGTATAGTCATATATAAGGTAATAGTTACCACACCATACACATTGCGGTTAGTGCTACCTGTTTTGTTGTTTATAGACAAGACACACAGGACATACTGTACCTCAGCTCACTGCATCCGCACCCCGGTACTAAGCCCCGCCCCCGGCATACTCTGACCTCCAACCAATCCCCTGCTTCTACTCTAAAGCCCCGCCCCCGGCATTCTACTATTGGAAAAGAAAAAAAAAATACTCACGGCCGCCGCATCCTTCTTTCGCTGCTCCCGCGCACTGCCGCCGCCTCACGCAGGGAACCAGTTAGCAGGGGCAAAACCCGTGATATTTCTGGGATGGGCTGTCTCCCGGGACAGGCCAAAAAAAACGGGACTGTCCCGGCAAAATCGGGACGACTGGTCACCCTACTCTCCCCCCCTTCCCACCTGTCTCTCTCCCCCCCTTCCCACCTGTCTCTCTCCCCCCCTTCCCACCTCTATTCGCCCGCTTCCCACCTCTCTCTGCCCACTTCCCACCCCTCTCCGCCCCCTTCCCACCTCTCTCCCTCGCCCCCTTCCCACCTTTCTCCGCCCCCTTCTCCCCTCTCTCCGCCACCCCCCCTCCCACCTGGTCACAAGTCAACCCAGGGTGCAGGAGGTTATTCCAGCAACAGTGGTGGAAGGACATGGGGAGGGAGCGGGCGCGTCACATGGTATTTCAGCCAATCAGATCGTGGGAACTAAATCCTCAATCTGATTGGTTGTAGTACAGCATATGGCTGTCTTTGGATGACGTCACATACTTGACCTAAAATGACTGTCACATGGTGTACAACAACCGATCACATTGGGGAATAAGTTCCCACGATCTGATTGGCTGAATTACCATGTGACACCGGCCATATTGGCTTTAGTGACGTCATGTTAAAGGGAAATGATGCGCAGCCATTCTGATTGGCTGGCATCATTCCCTTTAAATTACGTCATAAAAAAAGGGCACATGGTTTTAACAGCTAATTAGATGGCTATTGAACCATTTCCCGCCCAAATGTGACATCACAAGCCATATTTAAGGCCATGACGCCCCATTGAGCCTAAGAAGACAACGAGACAACATCATGCTGTGGATCTACCATTGGGTTTTTGAATTGACAGATGAAGAAAGAAGATAAAGAAAATATAAAAATAATTACAGAAGAAGATAAAAGAAGCGGATTAAAGAGAAAAGAAAGAAGAAGAGTTGGGGTACCTGATCCGGATCTTCATTGCGGATGGCATCGGATGCAGTTTCGGACCTTCGCGGTATGCGAGTTTCCTGATTTCCCGGGATTCGGAGGGCCAACGCTTCTAAAGGTAAGTAAAATGTTGGATGTATGTACTGTAAATGTATTTTTGACAGGGTTTTCGATTTTATTTATTTTTTGGTCATTTTTTAATTGCACATTGACTGATAATGTATTAATCTGTTCCACTTTAGGGTCCAGATCAATACATTATTAGGTCAATAATTTGTTTTTAATTTCTTGCTTTGTATTGAGGGTGATTTTTTCTATGTGTGTTTATTATGTGGATGTAATTGTTTGTCATTTTGCTGCATTATTTCTAATTTTTTGGGCGATTGATTTTCTTTTTTAATTAATTATGTCTTGTGTTGGGTAATGCTTTTAATGGTTGTGGTGCCAAGTTGTTTTATTAATTAATTGCTTTGTTGGGTAATGATTGAATTAATTCCTTGTTGTTTAGCTGAGTTGTTTTATTAATTAATTGTTTTGTTGGTTAATGGTTGAATTAATTCCCTGTTGTGCTGGGTGTCACGGTAGACCAGAACTTTTAACACCAAAATACCCGGATCCTTTGATTGAGCAAAACAAGAGATAACATAAATTATGATTTATTTACAGAATGAACATACACAGCTTGATTTAAATTACAACGAAAAATACACTTACTGGAACTGTGTCAAACGAAATAAAATGTTCCCAAAATGAAATGTTGCCAAAACAAAGTCTCTAGGAGCAATTTCCCAGGAGCGGGAGTATCTCGCAAAAAGAGCCTGAAACAGTCCTCGGCCAGCAGCGCAACTTGCCGCTGCTGTTTACGCCACCAGAGCTGCTTCTTTCGTGATGAAACGTTAAAATCTTGAAACTTAGATGTTTCTTGCATGAATCCTTAGATGGTATGAAACTATTACAGCATGACGAATCTGTTTCAGCATGATGACTCTTGTTACATGATGGATCTGCTTCCCGATGGGCTGCAGGGTACCTATCTTATGCACTAAACAGTCCTATACTTAACCCGTGCAGCCAATCTACTCCGTGGGAATAATTCCTTCCCCCTATCACAGAGTTGCCAATACTTTGCAAACCTGGCGAGGGGCTTCTCAGTCTGCTCTGGGCATGTGCCAACTTTGCACCTTGGCCGCTTAGCATACGAGGCCCGTCCCCTCTACCTGGTGCTGCTCAGTCTCGGCAGAGCAGCCACTTGCCAGGATGGCATATTGAAATTCTCATCCTTTCCCCCTCCTTGCTAACAAATGGTTAACACCTCCATATCCTGGATTGCCTTTGAAGCTTAGGCCCCGGATATGTTTATTGCGTGCTTGCGGAAGCGTGCTGACGCGCGCTCCCGCTCAGCACTGAGCCCCTACAGCCGCAATTAGAGCGGCTTTAGTAGGGGCTCACCTGCGCTCCCAGCGCGCTTGCGGAAGCGCAGGTCTTGGGGGAATTTAAAACTCCCCCGCTTGCCGGCGAGACAGGCCGGTCACGTGAGCGGTTCACCCAATGAGGGCGAACCAGCTCCGTGACGTCACTGGCCCGCCCCCGGCCAGTGACGTGCCAGTGACGCGCCCGCCCCCGGACCGCCCCCGGACCGACCCCTGACGGCCTGCTGAGAGCGCGTGCGGTAAGCAACCGCAAGGCCAGGGAAAGCACCCGCTTTCCCTGAGCCTCAGCGCGCCTCAGCACGCCAGCGGTAAGCATGTCCGGGGCCTTAGATGGCGGAGTAGCCCTTGTGTCTCCCATGCAAATGGATTTTTACCCATACTGAATGATTTCTTCTGAACATTACTTTAATAAAAATCTAAACCTTGGGGACTTTTAAAACCATTTTCTTTTCCACTTATACAGAGAAACCTTGGCATATGATACACTTTAACTTAAAAACATATAACTCTCGCCACTTTATACCTGGCGGGAGATACACTGAACCCCCCCCCCCCCCTTGGTTCTGGGGTTCTTGGGCATATACCGGGGACCTTTGAAGGTAATTCAATTCCCTGCCAGGTCTTACTGTTCTTGGTCTGTGCTGAAGCAGGGAGATTTGGTGGTGAGCTGCAAACTGCTTTCTAGGAAGGATTTTATCTGGTGGTCTGTGTACCTCATGTCCTCAGGAATCTGGGGGGATTCCTAAGTACATGTTTCGGGGTAACAAGCAACACTGGCCCCTTTCTACCCAAACACACCCTGACAAAATGTTACCGTAAAATCACCCCTGAAGCTCACGCCCCGTACATCTCCGCTGATTGGCACACCTGGAACAGTAAAAATACACATACAGCTTTATTACGCATTCAGTTACATGCCATGATTGAGTTGAAGAGCTGACAATTACAATTCCCCATTATGGCTCAGCCCAGCCAGGCCAAATACCTTTATTAATGGCCTGGGTACCCCCTCACCGTCACACCTCAAAGTGTAGGCGCTGTTACAACCATCCCATCCGGCGGTATAACTGGCTGCACAGCTCTTGAGGTTAATGTGTCCATGGGACTGTCCTTGCGGGATAGTCCATCCGCATTGCCATGCCCGCTGCCCTCCTCCCCTACTGGGCTGAGCACAGCCCTGATGCCAAAGCCCGAGGCATCCGTCTGCACCAAAAACTTTTTAGAGTAGTATAGGAACACTGAGTGGACAGTGCGGTTTTTAATGCCTGGAAAGCAACTTCACAGGTGGGAGACCAGACAACCAGTACTGAGAGTCGCTTCTGGGACAAGTCAATCAGGGGTTTAGCCACAGCACTGTACTCCGGGACAAACGTTTGGATGTAGCCAGCGGTGCCTAGAAAAGCCATAACCTGCTTCTTAGTCTTAGGGACGGGCCACTGCACTACTGCCTCAACCTTAGCTGGCTCAGGTGTAAGATGCCCTCCGCCCACCCGGTGCCCTAGGTACAATAACTCTGCCATTCCAACTAAGCACTTAGTGGGTTTCAATGTGAGCCCCGCTTCCCTAATTCTGGCTAGCACCGCTGCTACATGCACTAGATGTGAATCCCATGAATGACTAAATACAGCTAACTCTTCCAGGTATGCCCTTGCATAACTTTGCACTCCCTCCAGTAACCTATTGACCAGGCATTGGAAGGTAGCCGGGGCATTCTTCATTCCGAATGGCATCACTAAAAACTCATAGAGGCCACTCGGAGTGATGAAGGCTGACTTCTCCCTAGCCTCCTTGGTCAGGGGGATCTGCCATTACCCTTTACTTTGATCACTAGTTGTCAGATGCTTTGCCCCTGCGAGCTCATCTAGCTCATCCATGCGGGGAATGGGATAAGCATCTGACACCGCCCCTGCATTGAGCTGCCGGTAGTCCCCACAGAAGCGGGTGGTCCCATCCTTCTTAGGAACGGTGACTAACGGACAAGCCCAAGGGCTCTGAGACGGTTCACTTACCCCTAGGGCCATCATCTCTCCTCTCTCCTTCTCTATACTGCCCTGCACCTCTGCAGATACCCGGTAGGCATGCTTATGCAGAGGACGCAGATCTCCTGTGAGCACAGGATGATCTGTACTACTGTATGTGTCCTGCCCAGCTGGTCCGAGAACAGAACCCTATGCTGTTCTAACCTAGCCCTGGCTACTGCTCCTGGCTAGAAAAACAAAAGGAGATACTGGCGCACAGCCAAGAGTGGGTCCCAAACAAATTGAGTTTAAAAAATATCCTTTATTAATCCATCTAAAAAGGTGGAGGTAAACACCCTCTTACGCATTTCGTGTTTACCTCCACCTTTTAGATGGATTAATAAAGGATATTTTTTTAACTCAATTTGTTTGGGACCCACTCTTGGCTGTGCACCAGTATCTCCTTTTGTTTTTTCTAGACCAGCATCTCTACATTGGGCTGCACGCCTGTCAGGACTTCGGATCAAGGGGTTTCTGTGAGTACTTTTCTTATTATTTGACAGTACCTATTGTGAGTTCAGGAACCATCCCATTTGAGGGTTTGGTTGGATTTTTCAAGCCACATACCTTACCCTTCAGGGATCATTGGTCCATCTGGGGACTTTACCACATTTATCAGTCTATCTACCCCCCTATCCAGTCCTGCTTATCTGTTTATTATATCTACACACTGAAGGGATTCAGCGCGGAAGCGCCTTTTGTCACTGGAAGTTTGGATTGTACTGCTCCTGGCTGCCTACTTACCCGGCACCCTAACTCAACTAGCACCCCTCTAGGAAAACCTATCCTAGCAAAGATACTTAACACTGCCTTAGCTACTCTCTTAAACAGGTTCCCCCTTACCAGTAACGAGTCCAGGAGTATCCTCACACAATCGCCCGCCTTACCCACTGGCTGGCAGGCATCACCGGGGCGGCAGAAATCTGGCACTGCCCCTGATGCCTCCGGACAGGAGTAAGGCTGCAACAGCCGGGCTCTCATCTGAGTGGCCCCCTGATGCCCCGCTAGTGGAATGGAGTGGACTACCTGCAATAACTGCTGCCTATATTCCCTGGGTACCACTAGCCGTCTTCTACCTGTCCAGACTCTATCTAACCCGGTAGAACCTTGGTTCCTATACAGAAGCCCGCGGTGCCACAGAAAGTGGTATGACCCTTCACTTGCCCTAGACTCAGACGCCCGAACTCTCATACCTTCCAAGCTGGGGTCAGCTTTCACCGCATCCCTAAACCCTGTTCCTAACACTAACCACCCACCCATAGAGCTCGATGCAGTAAGCGCCGAAAAGGCACTCTCGACAGGGGTTTGAACTGTATGTTGCCCTCGCAGTATGCAGTAATGGCCGAATCCCTCCCGAATCCCTCCCGAATCCCTGCGAGAGCAACATTTGAAAACATTGCGGTTTGCCGGTGGCGAGGCGGTCTGCCTGCCGATAAGGCCTCCCCTGCGGAGATCTGTCTGCGGCAGAGAGAGATTTGTCTCTCTCTGCGGCAACCTCGGTAAAAAATAAATATCTGTTAAAAAAATTTTTTATTAATAGTGTACTGTAGATGTGCAGGGAGTCTCCGTAGCTGAACCGCGTTGGTTTCAGGTCCGGGGATCCCCGGTTTCCTGAGATACAGGCCCTGTTATGGGGTGCCGGTATCCCTCTGCTTTGAAAAGTCCCGATCACGTGACCGCGGGATGTAAACATAGTAAATATAGTATCATTTATATTACAAATATGGTTAAGATCCCTTTAAAATTAAGTCCAAATTGTGTGTATAAATATATAAATTTGATAATATGTTGTCTCTTAATCAAATTTTCTTTGTCTTATATTTTTAAGATTCATCCATCGCCGTCCTTTATGAACTACTGAAAGTTGATAAGATTAGGATAAACTAAGCGATCTATGTATGTGTTAGATTTAATGTGAATTGTTTTTATATGTTTACATTTTTTTCTATTGTATGATTCGTTCCTTATAAATATAAAGGTAGCATCTTTATTTTAAAAAGTTTTGTTGAATTATCCAATTATTAAATTTGTATTATAAATGTATAAAGAAATTGTTATAATTGTTCAAACATGTATATATCTCGGTGTGCTGAGGCATTTAATTCACTTGCCCACTATCTAGGGATATTTATCAATTATCCTATAGGAGGAGAGGGTATTGATAGGAATATGGGTATAAAAGGACACTCATAACAGGTCACTGCTACTCCTGACGAAGCCGTCATCTAGAACGGCGAAACGCGTAGAGCGTGACCCTACGATTGAGAGGGAGAGATTGCCTGGAATCCCGTGAAGTCATTTTCCAACCGGCGGCGACACCGGAAGTGACGTGTCGGCTTCAAGATCGGAAGTGACGTGTCGGCTCCAGGCTGTGATGCACCGTGGCGGTTCGATGCAGTAAAGACGCGGTGATGTGATCTTGCGATCACCAACGTCAATGCTGTTATCCCATTGGGATTTTGTAAGCCTCCATTTTTACTATGTTCGGATAAATTGTGTGTTTTTTACCTGAACTTTGCACGTGTCTCTCATCCTTGAGATCATACCTCCTCCATATAGTTCCTATTTGTGGTAGTCTAGTCTGGTATTGGCCATAGTCTAGGTGCCCGTCTGGGAGCCCCATTTTACATATTGCTACAGTATTGCACTATGTTTTCCTTTTTTTCTTTTTAAAGGTATCAACGCTCCCCTGGTTTTTTCTTTACCTGTGTTCGTGTGGACCTTGAAACAGTCCGTCTAAGGGTTTGAGTGTTTTTTGTTCCTTTGTATGCTTTTGATTTCATTTGCACTTTCTTTCACAATGTGTTTGTTTTATCTGTATTAGGATTTAATTGCACTGTGTTTAGTTGTTAAGATATTGAGCGCCATCTAGTGTGTATTTTGAATTCAGTACAGAGTCATTCAATTTCCAATTATACGTCATATTTGTACCAAAGGGGAGAAAGAGCACTAGATCAATAGGGACATGATCTGACCAAGATATCGAGCCAATATTCGACTGAGAGGATGCCTGGAGAATATCCTTGGTACCCAGAAAATAATCAATCCTAGAGTAGGTCTGATGAGGTACTGAGAAGAATGAATAGTCCAGCTGCCCTTGGTGCTGCGCCCTCCATATATCCAAAAGGGAGAAGTCTTTCAGAAAATATTTACATTTCTTGGTGTTAGACATGGTCGACAGAGGAGGTTTAGTGCCCTGGATATTTGCTCTATCTTGGTCCGGTGTACTCACTGTGTTCAGATCTCCTGCCAAAATAATGGAGGAAGGCGATTGCCTACCTACTATCTCTAGGATCTCCCAGAGGAAAGTACCTGTCCCTCATTTGGTGCATAAACGTTAATCAGAGACACTTGTACTCCTGACAAGGATTCCTGTAATATTAAATATCTACCTTCCGGGTCTAATATCGTTTTTTCTGGGGCGAATGGTATATTGTTCCTTATTAAGGTAGCCACTACTCTTATTTTAGTTCGACAGGAGGCATAAAATGCTTGTTGGTAGTAAATCTATAGTAAAATCCTAGCAAATAGGTTGAATCCAATCTTACCGAGCTTGATTCACAAAGATCAGGTAGGGTTTGTCTCCGGAAGACAAGCTTCGGATAATACCCGAAAAATAATTAATATTATTGACCATGTGCACTTAACAGGAGCAAAAGCCACCCTCCTAAGTCTGGATGCAGAGAAAGTATTTGACCGAATAAAGTGGGCCATCCTTGACCAAACGATGATAAGATTTGGCTTTAAGGGCCCATATTTGGAGGATGTTAGAGCCCTATATAAGGCACCAACTGCATACGTAAAGCTTCCAGGAGGAGACTCTAATTCCATAAAAATTAAGAATGGTACGAGACAGGGTTGCCCTCTGTACTCGCTTCTTTTCGCACTGTCGATCGAACCCCTCGCAGCAACAATTAGAAATGACGTAAATATAAAAGGGATCGCAATTGCTGAAAGTGAGAACAAAATTTCCTTATTCGCGGATGATGTAATCCTAACTCTAGCCTCCCCTCTGACATCCCTCCCGAACCTACAATCTCAACTACTGTAGATAAATTTGGTAGGATCTCTGGGTATAAAATCAATAACGACAAGTCAGAGGCCCTGAATCTGTCTCTTCTAGCCCCAGAAGTAAAACAACTCCAAGCAAATTTCAATTATAAATGGAGCTCCTCAGACATTATCTAGGAGTCAAAATAATGAATTCCTATGAATCTATTTACAAAAGTAATTTCTCCTTTATTACATCACTTCTAGAAGTATATCTTCTTTTTTGTATATCTGATACTTTTGAAGGACCTGCCTGCATTGATAACTCAATGTTTCGTAACCACAAAAAGGTAGACCTGTGGTGGTGGTGGTGGGGGGGGGGGGGGGGGGGGGGGTTGGACATGTACGCGACATTACCGTGACAACTAACATTTAGGTCTGGGAGAGGATGTTGGTCTGGCAATGAGCCAGGCTGCTCAACCCAGAACAAACATCTTGATTTTTCCAATGCAAAAAAAAAAAAATATCTTTTACTTAACTGTTTTCTTATTGTAATATGGAATAAAACATTGCAATGCAATCTGGTTATTTTTATATTTTAAACAAAAGACAGGTGACTGCCTGCCTTGGTGGGTGACTGTCTGCCTGGGTGACTGACTGACTGGGTGGGTGACTGACAGGGTGACTGACTGACTGGGTGGGTGACTGACAGGGTGGGTGACTGACTGCCTGGGTGGGTGACTGACTGCTTGGGTGGGTGACGGACCGCCTGGGTGGGTGACTGACTGCCTGGGTGGGTGACTGACTGCCTGGGTGGGTGACTGAGTGACTTGACTGAGTGGGTGAGTGACTGAGTAATTGGGTGGATGGGTGACTGAGTGATTGGGTGGGTAACTGAGTGATTGGGTGGGTGAGTGAGTGGGTGGGGGGTGACTGGGTGGGTGAGTGAGTGGGTGGGTGAGTGACTGCCTGGGTGGGTGACTGACCTTGATGGGGTGGGTGCTGCTTCCTTGCCCGCCAGACGCTGCCCGGCCCCTGATATCCTCGCGGCTGCTGCCTGGGGCGTGTGGTGGACGGAAGAGGGAGCCGGGTTGGCTGGCGCAGGCTCACCACGGCGCTTCCCCTCCATCCCACGTTAGGAGCGGGGGAGAGCGGGCCCTCAGGCAGCAGGTCGGACTCCCTGCGCATGCGCGCTGGGACCTCGGCTCTGCGCACGGGAATCCCTGCCTTTTTATATTTTTTTAATAAAACGGGCACGGCCGCGGGATGCCAACCCCGGCAGACCCCCCCTGTTGGCGAGCCTGATCACACACACACAGATCCCCCCTCTCCCTGCACACCACAAACACATCTTACCTCTCCCTGCACTCACACACATCCCCCCTCTCCCTGCACTCACACACACACATTTCCCCTCTCCCTGCACATCACACACATCCCCCCTCTCCCTGCACCCACACACACACATTCCTCCGCTCCCTGCACTCACTCACACATCCCCCCTCTCCCTGCACTCACAAACACATCCCCCCTCTCCCTGCACTCTCACACACACAAGAATTCTGGAACAATGTTCTCTGGACAGACTTGTCAAAGGTAAAACTTTTTGGCCTCAATGAGAAACATTGTTTGACGAAAACCAAAACTGCGTTCGAATAGAAGAACCTTATCCCAACCGTCAAGCATGGTGGTGGGAGTGTGATGGTCTGGGGCTATTTTGAATGCCAGGCCATCTGTGTGTGAGCTAAAGCGAATGTAGGTCATGCAGCAAGACAATGATCCTAAACATACATACAGATCTACAAAAGAATGGCTGCAGAAGAAGAAATTCCACGCTAAGAATGGCCTTGTCAAAGTCCGGACCTAAACCCCATCGAAATGTGGTAGGACCTGAAATGAGCTGTCCATGCAAGGAAGCCCTCAAATGTCACTTAGTTGAAGCAGTTGGATACAGAGGAATGGGTCAAAATTCCTCAAAACCGATGTGAGACTGACTAGAAGTTACAAGAAATGTTTAGTTATTGCTGCTCATGGGCGTGTCACCTGCTACTGAATCTAAAGGTTCACATACTTTTTCACACATTAATGTTGAATCATGTGTGGATAAATAAATGTTGAAAGTATCATGTTTTTGTGTCATTTGTTTGATTAGGTTATCTTTATCTATTATTAGAACTTAAATTAAGATATAATAACATTTTAGGTTTGAAATATGTGAAAATCCTAAAGGGTTCACAAACTTTTTCTCGCCACTGTATCCCTCCCTCTCACTCTCCCCATATCCCTCTTACACCCCCACCTCTCCCCCATGCATTTCTCTCCCCCCCCCCTCTCTAGCTCCCCGCCCCACCCTCTCCCTCCCTTATATAAGTCTACAACTATACATCATTTATCAATCTAGCATCTACTGCAGGTTTCCCTCGATTGCATATAGCGAATCTATTATTGCAATTATTAGTATATTTTTGTGTTATCAGTGTAACCCCCTCTATATTTGGGTTACTATAGAGGGTTAAAGGAGGAGATCTTAAGCAGTTTCCCTTGTGATAGTCACCTGCCAATTGCCAGGCAGGAGCTTAGCTCTGCCCCTTTACTTGCCCAGAGACAAGGGTGGATGAGAGGGGTGTCATAAAAGAGCAGAGCAGGAGGATTCCAGGGAGAGTGAGATACAGAGAGGTGCTGAGAATAGAGGTCCAGCGAATTATCTAAACCAGGGGTGCGCTAACTGGGGGGTGTGAGATTTTGTTTGGGGGGCACGGCGGTTACAGAAGCCCCGCGCTGTTCCCTAAGGTGTTTAAATGAAATGCCGGGGGACTGCGCGAGGCCTCTGTTACTAACCTACCTTGATTCAGACGTCTTCGGGTGATGCGTCGCCATGGCAACGCGACGGGGTCACGTGACATCACATGACCCGTGGCGTCATTTGACACCTCGTTGCTATGGCAGTGTGGCATCAAATGACAATGCAGCGTCATTTGATGCTTGATGCCAGGTAAGGTTGGGGGGGCTCGGGCAGAGGGGGAGAGCAGGCAGGGTGGCGCAGGGCAAAAAGTTTGCGCACCCCTGATCTAAACTGTGAGTAATTAGATTGAGACAGGAATCACGGTGGCTGTTTTATTGTACATGGGAGTGTCCCTTGTATCGGGGCCCTTTGGTATGGGAGCTTCTACAGTGCAGGAAAGTGTCTCCATGTAGCCGGCCCTTTGATAAGGGAGCTCTAATAGTAAAGATAAGTGTCCAGGTAGCGGGGCCCTTAGTATAGGGAGCTACAGCCGGCTGAGGATTTACAAATCCACCATCATTAGGCACTTGCCTGTGTCCGCCGCCGCCGGTGGCTGCTGCCCTGCTTCTCCTTCAGAAACTAACGTCAAATGAAGCCGCGCACGTCACCAACGTGACGTCGCACGGCGTCTCGTTACCATGTGGGCAGAAGTTTAAAGTGTTGGAGCACATTGTTAACATGAGGCATCACCCCAGATTGTCCATGTGTCCTAGGGCTGAGTACAGAGGACGAAAGGGGACCCGCAGTTGGGAGAGGATTGAGGAATGTCAGTAATAGCAACTTTCTTAATGTTCTCTATTAAAAGGAACCCGTTCAAATGACTAAAGTACGGTGCCTCCTCATTCCTGCAAGTATGCTGATGGGGAAGAAGTTGTAGCTGCAATGTTTTACAAAATAAAGAATGCTTGTTCTAAGCAACAAAACTCCTGGCTCCCATCTGTACCATCAGCATGTATGCCCAGCTTGCGCTGACCATCACCCTGGATGAAGGCAATGCACCCTGAGTAGCCCCATCACAGACAATGTGGTAAACTTCCTTACAGCCGGACAGGGAGGGTTAAATCAGTATACTGATTTACACGGCACCTTCCAGGATAAGGATTCCTTTATGCACATAGCTAATTTAGCGTCTATTTAATAATCTCTCTCAGTGCATGTAGCAATTTTATAATCACTTTTGCTCACTGCAGTATTTTTAAATATTTAGTTCACTGTAAGGCTCTGTTTGTTATTAAAGTTGTTTGTATGTCATGGGGCACGTATATCTAATAGCAGCATAATATCATTACAAGTGATCACTATTAATCAGCTATCTGTCTACCCTGACCCCTACACCTAATCAACATCACAGGTGTAGATAGCTACACATCCTTATCCTAGCCTGGCTGTGATTTATATATTTTATCCTCAATCTTTCTCTAGCTGGAATTATTTTTAGATATCATAATTCTAGTTTAATTTTAATTATGCACAATTACAACTCTTCCCAGACCGTTTAGCTCCATGTTAATGGGTATTATACCAGGTACAATTAAGTAATCCAATTCAGGAGTACTGTACATTCAAGCCTCTTTTAGCTCATTGTGCCTAGCGATATATTACCTGTACATTAGTACTCCAATTACCTGGGGAGTGCACCATCGCAAGACGATTCCTTTTCTTCTCTGCTTCTTTTTTGTATATGGTTTTGAATCATCCCTTTTTCATGCTTAATATTGAGAGTTATTTATATACTTCTAAGTTCCAGTTTGAGCAAAGTATCCCCATTCCCCTTTTCACGACTCAAGCAGCCGGTATGTCAATGTCTGCGATGCATTATTGATGTCAGTCCATTAAAGCACCTTTTTGTTTACAAAAATTCCTGGCGCCCATCCTAGCTATATTCAAGCATCTACGCCCAGCCTGCGCCTACCCAACACCCTGAAAGGTATGAGAGACTGAGCAATGCCACTGTATATAGTCAACCTTATGTGACCTTCTTTAGAGCTGGGTAAGGAGGATTACATGTAGGTCTTCTTTGTCTTCCTTGTCTTCTTTCTTGTAGATGAGGATAACTATGGCATTGCTCCACTGTTCTGGAATGTTCCTGTTCTTCAAGCAGCGTGTAGAATTTTGATCCCCGTCCTCCTTTCCCCTAGGATTCCATGTTCATGCGGTGGTTACATTTCTAACCTAATAAAAGATCTGATATGCACCTGATGTATTATACATATCATCATTTATTTATACCACCAACATATTCCGTAGCACAGTACAATGGGGTAGGACGAAAAACAACAAAATAAATATTAACATACATTGTTACAGTAGGTAAGGAGGGTCCTGCCCCAAGGAGTTTACAATATATAAGGAAGGGTAAGTGGACACATAGGCTACAGGGGGATAAGAAGGTTGGTGTGTTTCGGATAGTGGAAGGACCCACATACAGGCCCTGTGGTGGACACCTGTGGTGACATCATCACTAGGCTTCACAGCTGACTTTGGGTGTTACTGACGTCACCCGGCGTGACTTGCTCCTGATGTCCATACGGGTTGTATACTTCGCTTGCTTCTGACAGGGTTTGCAGCAAACCCGCTATCCCTCCCTTCCCCTCTCCCATCCTGTATGCAAGCAGCTTCACTGCTTACTCCCTGCTGACAAGCAGCGGTGAGTTTCGCTACTCAGACAGCTGATCGAGTAGCAGTTTGATACTATTGTATACACTGCTCTGTTGGGCTTGCCGTAACCCATACCTGCTTCTATCTGTGCAGTCAAATGTAACTCTTGTTTGGCTACACTCCTATGAAGCTTGTGGGTGTTTATGGATTTGAGGGAATGGATACATACTTCTGAAAGGGATACTACTGAAAGAGAAGATATTGTGACATTAGTCTATTTATTTGTATCCATCTGTGGAGCCTGTGACATCCTATATGTGGAATATAGTGTGATATTCACCACGTGGGAACGGATGGTGCTCTATATCTAGTGGCATTACCCCCAAATAGCTATTGTATATTAATACAGTTGTAATTACCATCATCTGTCCAACTATTGTTTTTTCCTGGGATGCATATAAGTGACTCTATCAACCCAAGGGACATCACAAGTTATTTATCACGCAGCAGCGTTTAGGGTTACTACTATATGATATAAATTATAAAGAAGGCATTGTAATCTGCATGATATATCCCTATTCGGTCTCTTTTGCTCCTCTATGGGGTTTAGTTTAACATATATTTTATCTATTTTTGTGTGATATAAACCAATATGTATTAAAACTTTTTTGATTTTCGTCGCTTTTCGCTTTTAGTTTCTGGTATAGGGGTTTATTTCCTTATGGCCTGAGAAACAGATAAATGTTTGGTTTTGAGTGCATACAGAGGGGTACCTTTGAACTTCTTAGTTCACTCTGTGTAATATATATTGATTACCTCCTTTGCACCTACCATTTTAGGACTTTCTATCCAACAGGTGAGCAGTTTTTCATAACACTTATGTGTTTGCTAGGTCAGTGTAAGGCTGTATTTCTCCTGACTCCAGTGCTGCAATGCTTCTCAGTTTAGTCTCGGCCGGTACTAAACCCTGGTTCTGACTCACTGACTACTATCCGGATCCCTGGTTCTGACTCCAGCTCGCTAACTACTCTTCTGATCCAGATCCCAGGTCATTAATCCGTCTCTCCCCATGCGGAGGTAGAGATGCAAGAACAGGGTAATGTGTGAAGATGGAAATGCTTAAATATACATCTGAAATACTTTATCCAAGACCAATGACAAAGCAGCTACAGTATAACATCAGGGAGTGGCAGCAAATGATTGACTCTTGTGTTATCTCCAAGAGAATCTGAGGTAATGTGAAGTTGGCTACACAGCAAACAGACACCCACAGCAGAGGTGCAGGGAGAGACAGGCTGACTATCTCCAGGTCTTTGAAGTTGTACTGTATCTGTCTTTTCCTGATGTTATCCCCGCCCACGCTGGCTTAGTAGGCGATGAAGGGGAAGTATAGTGGGGAGACTCTCTTTGGGGGCCATCTTTGCTGCAACTCGGGTGTTATAGTCATGTTCCATCCCTCGCCCCTCCCTTTTTTTTCTTCTGTATCCTCTCCCCATCATTTTGTAAAAAATTGAATAAATAAAATGCTTGGAAAAAAAAAAAAAAGAAAGTGTTGAAATTTGGTCAAACTTTTTCAAACTACACACTTAGAATCTCGGAATGACCACCACTTCTTAGGACTGTAATACCTATTTTGACATACATATGCTGTGCGGCATCAAGCGTAGCATACCGATCAAGCCAACCTGTAATTGTAAAATGTAGCACCAAACAGTGATATGCCTGGATTAATATACTACTGTTCTAAATAAATGAAAACATAATATTAACACTGTAGGTACAACACAATCGCAGGTTGGTGGTACGTGGATTGATTCTACGCAAGATGACGATAACATACACAGCATATGGATCAATAAAATATAGCTAATGCAGAATATAGTTGTCACCAAAATCAACTGTGTCTAAACACTTTGCTGAGATAAATGAAAACAGCACATAAATAGGACTGTGGTGTATGGACATGCGGTCTGGATCTGACAATGCTAGTGAATCAATGTCTTCAGTGCAGCAATCTGCATCATACAATGCTGGTAGATCAATGTATCCAGTGCACAACACTAAGCCTTCATACATAAATATTAGCGCTGAGACTGCAGTTTGCCATGTATAGAACACACAGTGTGAAAGTCAGTATTAATGAATCACTGTATCCAGTGCACAGCAATGAACCGTCTAGCATACCTAATAATAGTAGCACTGAGACTGCAATTGCCATAAACAGAGCCCACAGTGTGGAAGCCAACAGCAGAGACAAAGCAAATAGCTAATAACATAAGTCTGTAGCAGAGGCAGGAGATACAATGTACCAACGATACCCGGCTCCCAATAGTCCCTCCCTGATGACGTCACCACGCCGAACACTGAATTACTAACAGTCCACTACTTATAGCCCATACCCCAGGTGCAGTCATTTCGAAATCATCCGGTTTTCCTCACTGATGGCTGGTTGTACTGCGCATGCGCGCATGTCCGTGACGTCATTTCCGGGGGAAGTCCTGCCCTCCGATAGGTCCTGTCTTCAGTAGCTGTTCCTCAAACTGGAGATCTCGGCATCCCATCCAGGCGCATGCGCGAGCGCATATCCGGCATCCCTCCTGTGGCTACTGACGTCATCCTGCAGAGGCGTGTTCTCCATACGATCCGTCTGTCCCACGATGTCTTGCTGCATAGCCATGCCCTTTAGGTGGGCAGCAAGAATGTAGTGATACATAAGGGAGGAGAGAAAGAAAAGCCACTTTAAGAAGCAGAAATTTAAAAAAGTTGTATCAGACTATAAAGAAAATTCAGTTTATAACTGGACGAAACAGGACAGACGCCCAAAATTCACCAATAAAGGGAAATCTAATCAGAGGAGAGAGGAAGCACAGACGAGCGATTCAGAAGCAAGCACCTCCACAGATGGGGTTAATCCCCAAGCTGCAGGACAAAAGGCTTTTTTAGGAAGGGGCAAAGATCAAAAACAACAAAAGCGAGAAAAAAAACCAGGAGGGGGGGACGTAATCCCAAGAACACCACCGGTGCTGAGGCCGCACCCACGATGAATACTGATAACATAGTAATTAACTTATCTGACTATTCCATTTCAGAAATGGAATGACGTGTTTTGGCTAAAGGCCCATCGTTTGTTCCTACCACCTTCCCTAAGAGGTTTGAGGTAGAAGTTGAGTTATTTAAATTGGAAAGGAAACTAAACCTTAAAACCTTTTTTCTCAACAGAGCGGATGGTCTGCAGCAGCAGCAGCAGCAGCAGCAGCAGCCGCAGCAGCCGCAGCAGCCGCAGCAGCCGCAGCAGCCGCAGCAGCCGCAGCAGCCGCAGCAGCCGCCGCCGCCACTAACTGATGTACAGGTACCTGACACTACAAGAGTGATTTGTAAGTTGAACTCTAAGTTCATACCACCAGTTAAGAATCCCTCTGTACAGGTATTTATGAATATGGTGAAAAATGATGTTATTCATTATTTTAAAACACACCATAAGACATATCATAATCTTACAAAGAACGAAGAAAACTGCTTGCTGTGAGCTTACTCTGTGATGCACCAATTTACCACATAATCTATGTCATTAAGGGGTTAAAAGCATTGGTCTCCCGTGACAGTGACTGACTGAGTGGGTGGGTCACTGACTGACTGGGTGGGTGACTGGGTAGGTGGGTTGCTGCGTGGGTGACTGGCCCCAATACATTTTAAAAAGACCCCAATACATTTTAAAAGAACCCCTACCTCCCCAATACATATTCAAAATACACCCGTCAGCCCAATACATATAAAATTCAGACTTACCTTGAAGATGGTGTCAGGAGGGGGGGCAGTGGATGCGGAGGGGGGGCAGTGGATGCGGAGGGGGGGGCAGTGGATGCGGAGGGGGGGCAGTGGATGCGGAGGGGGGGCAGTGGATGCGGAGGGGGGGCAGTGGATGCGGAGGGGGGGCAGTGGATGCGGAGGGGGGGCAGTGGATGCGGAGGGGGGGCAGTGGATGCGGAGGGGGAGCAGTGGATGCGGAGGGGGGGCAGTGGATGTGGAGGGGGGCAGTGGATGCGAAGGGGGGCAGTGGATGTGAAGGGGGGCAGTGGATGCGAAGGGGGGCAGTGGATGCGGAGGGGGGTAAGTGAATGCGGAGGGGGGACAGTGGATGCGGAGGGGGGACAGTGGATGCGGAGGGGGGACAGTGGATGCGGAGGGGGGACAGTGGATGCGGAGGGGGGACAGTGGATGCGGAGGGGGGGCAGTGGATGCGGAGGGGGGCAGTGGATGCAGAGGGGGGGCAGTGGATGCAGAGGGGGGCAGTGGATGCGGGGGGGGGGGGGCAGTAGAGGGGGGTAGTAGAGGGGGCAGTGGATGAAGAGGGGGGCAGTGTATGCGGAGGGGGCAGTGCATGCAGAGGGGGGGCAGTGGATGCGGAGGGGGGGCAGTGGATGTGGAGGGGGGCTGTGATGGGGGGGGCAGTAGAGGGGGGGCAGTAGATGCGGAGGGGGGGCAGCGGATGCGGAGGGGGGGCAGTGGATGCGGAGGGGGGGCAGTGGATGTGGAGGGGGGCTGTGATGGGGGGGGCAGTAGAGGGGGGGCAGTAGATGCGGAGGGGGGGCAGCGGATGCGGAGGGGGGGCAGCGGATGCGGAGGGGGGTCAGCGGATGCGGAGGGGGGGCAGCGGATGCGGAGGGGGGCAGTGGATGCTGAGTGAGGGCCAGTGGATGCGGAGGGGGGTAGTGGATGTGGAGGGGGGGACAGTGGATGCGGAGGGGGGGACAGTGGATGCGGAGGGGGCGACAGTGGATGCGGAGGGGGGGACAGTAGATGCGGAAGGGGGGACAGTGGATGCGGAAGGGAGGACAGTGGATGCGGAGGGGGGGACAGTGGATGCGGAGGGGGAGCAGTGGATGCGGAGGGGGGGCAGTGGATGCGGAGGGGGGGGGCAGTGGATGCGGAGGGGGGGGACAGTGGATGCGGAGGGGGGGGACAGTGGATGCGGAGGGGGGAGCTGTGGATGCGGAGGGGGGGCAGTGGATGCGGAGGGGGGGGGCAGTGGATGCGGAGGGGGGGACAGAGGATGCGGAGTGAGGGGCGGAGGGGGGGCAGTGGATGCGGAGGGGGAGCAGTGGATGCGGAGGGGGGGCAGTGGATGCGGAGGGGGGGGCAGTGGATGCGGAGGAGGGGGCTGTGGATGCGGAGGGGGGGCAGTGGATGCGGAGGGGGGGCAGTGGATGCGGAGGGGGGGCAGTGGATGCGGAGGGGGGACAGTAGATGCGGAGGGGGGGGACAGTGGATGCGGAGGGGGGGGACAGTGGATGCGGGGGGGGGGGCAGTGGATGCGGAGGGGGGGCAGTGGATGCGGAGGGGGGCAGTGGATGCAGAGGGGGGGCAGTGGATGCAGAGGGGGGGCAGTGGATGCGGAGGGGGGACAGTAGATGCGGAGGGGGGGGACAGTAGATGCGGAGGGGGGGGACAGTGGATGCGGAGGGGGGGGACAGTGGATGCGGAGGCGGGGGACAGTGGATGCGGGGGGGGGGCAGTGGATGCGGAGGGGGGGCAGTGGATGCGGAGGGGGGCAGTGGATGCAGAGGGGGGGCAGTGGATGCAGAGGGGGGCAGTGGATGCGGAGGGGGGTAAGTGGATGCGGAGGGGGGACAGTGGATGCGGAGGGGGGACAGTGGATGCGGAGGGGGGGCAGTGGATGCGGAGGGGGGGCAGTGGATGCGGAGGGGGGGCAGTGGATGCGGAGGGGGGCAGTGCATGCGGAGGGGGGGCAGTGGATGCGGAGGGGGGACAGTAGATGCGGAGGGGGGGGACAGTGGATGCGGAGGGGGGGGACAGTGGATGCGGGGGGCAATGGATAAGGAGGGGGCAGCGGATGCGGAGGGGGGCAGGGGATGCGGAGGGGGGGGCAGGGGATGCGGAGGGGGGGGCAGGGGATGCGGAGGGGGGGGCAGGGGATGCGGAGGGGGGGCAGTGGATGCTGAGGGGGAGGCAGCGGATGCGGAGGGGGGGGGGCAGCGGATGCGGAGGGGGGGCAGTGGATGCAGAGGGGGGGCAGTGGATGCGGAGGGGGGACAGTAGATGCGGAGGGGGGGGACAGTAGATGCGGAGGGGGGGGACAGTGGATGCGGAGGGGGGGGACAGTGGATGCGGAGGCGGGGGACAGTGGATGCGGGGGGGGGGCAGTGGATGCGGAGGGGGGGCAGTGGATGCGGAGGGGGGCAGTGGATGCAGAGGGGGGGCAGTGGATGCAGAGGGGGGGCAGTAGATGCGGAGGGGGGGGCAGTAGATGCGGAGGGGGGGCAGTAGATGCGGAGGGGGGGGGCAATGGAAGCGGAGGGGGGGGGCAATGGAAGCGGAGGGGGGGGGCAGTGGAAGAGGAGGGGGGTGCAGTGGAAGCGGAGGGGGGCCAGTGGATGCGGGGGGGGCAGTGGATGGGAGGGGGGCAGCAGTGGATGCTGAGGGGGAGCAGTGGATGCGGGGCAGTGGATGCGGAGGTGGGGCAGTGGATGCGGAGGTGGGGCAGTGGATGCGGAGGGGGGGCAGTGGATGCGGAGGGGGGGCAGTGGATGCGGAGGAGGGGGCTGTGGATGCGGAGGGGGGAGCTGTGGATGCGGAGGGGGGGCAGTGGATGCGGAGGGGGGGCAGTGGATGCGGAGGGGGGGCAGTGGATGCGGAGGGGGGACAGTAGATGCGGAGGGGGGGGACAGTGGATGCGGAGGGGGGGCAGTGGATGCGGAGGGGGGACAGTAGATGCGGAGGGGGGGGACAGTAGATGCGGAGGGGGGGGACAGTGGATGCGGAGGGGGGGGACAGTGGATGCGGAGGCGGGGGACAGTGGATGCGGGGGGGGGGCAGCGGATGCGGAGGGGGGGCAGCGGATGCGGAGGGGGGGCAGCGGATGCGGAGGGGGGGCAGTAGATGCGGAGGGGGGGGCAGTAGATGCGGAGGGGGGGCAGTAGATGCGGAGGGGGGGGGGCAATGGAAGCGGAGGGGGGGGGCAATGGAAGCGGAGGGGGGGGGCAGTGGAAGAGGAGGGGGGTGCAGTGGAAGCGGAGGGGGGCCAGTGGATGCGGGGGGGGCAGTGGATGGGAGGGGGGCAGCAGTGGATGCTGAGGGGGAGCAGTGGATGCGGGGCAGTGGATGCGGAGGTGGGGCAGTGGATGCGGAGGTGGGGCAGTGGATGCGGAGGGGGGGCAGTGGATGCGGAGGGGGGGCAGTGGATGCGGAGGAGGGGGCTGTGGATGCGGAGGGGGGAGCTGTGGATGCGGAGGGGGGGCAGTGGATGCGGAGGGGGGGCAGTGGATGCGGAGGGGGGGCAGTGGATGCGGAGGGGGGACAGTAGATGCGGAGGGGGGGGGACAGTGGATGCGGAGGGGGGGCAGTGGATGCGGAGGGGGGACAGTAGATGCGGAGGAGGGGACAGTAGATGCGGAGGGGGGGGACAGTGGATGCGGAGGGGGGGGACAGTGGATGCGGAGGCGGGGGACAGTGGATGCGGGGGGGGGGCAGTGGATGCGGAGGGGGGGCAGTGGATGCGGAGGGGGGCAGTGGATGCAGAGGGGGGGCAGTGGATGCAGAGGGGGGCAGTGGATGCGGAGGGGGGTAAGTGGATGCGGAGGGGGGACAGTGGATGCGGAGGGGGGACAGTGGATGCGGAGGGGGGGCAGTGGATGCGGAGGGGGGGCAGTGGATGCGGAGGGGGGGCAGTGGATGCGGAGGGGGGCAGTGCATGCGGAGGGGGGGCAGTGGATGCGGAGGGGGGACAGTAGATGCGGAGGGGGGGGACAGTGGATGCGGAGGGGGGGGACAGTGGATGCGGGGGGCAATGGATAAGGAGGGGGCAGCGGATGCGGAGGGGGGGCAGGGGATGCGGAGGGGGGGGCAGGGGATGCGGAGGGGGGGGCAGGGGATGCGGAGGGGGGGGCAGGGGATGCGGAGGGGGGGCAGTGGATGCTGAGGGGGAGGCAGCGGATGCTGAGGGGGAGGCAGCGGATGCGGAGGGGGGGGGGCAGCGGATGCGGAGGGGGGGCAGCGGATGCGGAGGGGGGGCAGCGGATGCGGAGGGGGGGCAGAGGATGCGGAGGGGGGGCAGTAGATGCGGAGGGGGGGCAGTAGATGCGGAGGGGGGGGCAATGGAAGCGGAGGGGGGGGGGGCAGTGGAAGAGGAGGGGGGGCAGCGGATGCGGAGGGGGGGCAGCGGATGCGGAGGGGGGGCAGTAGATGCGGAGGGGGGGGGCAGTAGATGCGGAGGGGGGGCAGTAGATGCGGAGGGGGGGGGCAATGGAAGCGGAGGGGGGGGGGGCAATGGAAGCGGAGGGGGGGGGCAGTGGAAGAGGAGGGGGGTGCAGTGGAAGCGGAGGGGGGCCAGTGGATGCGGGGGGGGCAGTGGATGGGAGGGGGGCAGCAGTGGATGCTGAGGGGGAGCAGTGGATGCGGGGCAGTGGATGCGGAGGTGGGGCAGTGGATGCGGAGGTGGGGCAGTGGATGCGGAGGGGGGGCAGTGGATGCGGAGGGGGGGCAGTGGATGCGGAGGGGGGGCAGTGGATGCGGAGGAGGGGGCTGTGGATGCGGAGGGGGGAGCTGTGGATGCGGAGGGGGGGCAGTGGATGCGGAGGGGGGGCAGTGGATGCGGAGGGGGGACAGTAGATGCGGAGGGGGGGGACAGTGGATGCGGAGGGGGGGCAGTGGATGCGGAGGGGGGACAGTAGATGCGGAGGGGGGGGACAGTAGATGCGGAGGGGGGGGACAGTGGATGCGGAGGGGGGGGACAGTGGATGCGGAGGCGGGGGACAGTGGATGCGGGGGGGGGGCAGTGGATGCGGAGGGGGGGCAGTGGATGCGGAGGGGGGCAGTGGATGCGGAGGGGGGGCAGTGGATGCAGAGGGGGGCAGTGGATGCGGAGGGGGGTAAGTGGATGCGGAGGGGGGACAGTGGATGCGGAGGGGGGACAGTGGATGCGGAGGGGGGGCAGTGGATGCGGAGGGGGGGCAGTGGATGCGGAGGGGGGGCAGTGGATGCGGAGGGGGGCAGTGCATGCGGAGGGGGGGCAGTGGATGCGGAGGGGGGACAGTAGATGCGGAGGGGGGGGACAGTGGATGCGGAGGGGGGGGACAGTGGATGCGGGGGGCAATGGATAAGGAGGGGGCAGCGGATGCGGAGGGGGGGCAGGGGATGCGGAGGGGGGGGCAGGGGATGCGGAGGGGGGGGCAGGGGATGCGGAGGGGGGGGCAGGGGATGCGGAGGGGGGGGCAGCGGATGCTGAGGGGGGGGCAGCGGATGCTGAGGGGGAGGCAGCGGATGCGGAGGGGGGGGGGGGCAGCGGATGCGGAGGGGGGGCAGAGGATGCGGAGGGGGGGCAGTAGATGCGGAGGGGGGGCAGTAGATGCGGAGGGGGGGGCAATGGAAGCGGAGGGGGGGGGGGGCAGTGGAAGAGGAGGGGGGGGCAGCGGATGCGGAGGGGGGGCAGCGGATGCGGAGGGGGGGCAGTAGATGCGGAGGGGGGGCAGTAGATGCGGAGGGGGGGGGGCAATGGAAGCGGAGGGGGGGGGCAATGGAAGCGGAGGGGGGGGGCAGTGGAAGAGGAGGGGGGTGCAGTGGAAGCGGAGGGGGGCCAGTGGATGCGGGGGGGGCAGTGGATGGGAGGGGGGCAGCAGTGGATGCTGAGGGGGAGCAGTGGATGCGGGGCAGTGGATGCGGAGGTGGGGCAGTGGATGCGGAGGTGGGGCAGTGGATGCGGGGGGGGCAGTGGATAAGGAGGGGGGCAATGGATAAGGAAGGGGCAGCGGATAAGGAGGGGGGCAGTGGATGGGTGGCAGTGGATGCAAAGGGGGTCTGTGGATGCGGAAGGGGGGGCAGTGGATGCGGAGGGGGGACAGTGGATGCGGAGGGGGGGCAGTGGAAGAGGAGGGGGGCAGTGGAAGAGGAGGGGGTGCAGTGGAAGCGGAGGGGGGCCAGTGGATGCGGGGGGGCAGTGGATGGGAGGGGGGGGCTGTGGATGGGATGGGGGGCAGTGGATGCGGATGGGGGGCAGTGGATGCGGAAGTGGGGCAGTGGGTGCGGGGGAGGCAGTGGATGTGGGGGGCAATGGATAAGGAGGGGGGCAGCAGATGCGGAGGGGGGGCAGCGGAGAGGTGGCAGTGGATGCAGAGGGGGGTCTGTGGATGCGGAAGGGGGCAGTGGATGTGGAGGGGGAGGCAGTGGATGTGGAGGGGGAGGCAGTGGATGTGGAGGGGGGGCAGTGGATGTGGAGGGGGGGCAGTGGATGTGGAGGGGGGGCAGTGGATGCGGAGGGGGGCAGTGGATGCGGAGGGGGGCAGTGGATGCGGAGGGGGGCAGTGGATGCGATGGGGGGGCAGTGGATGCGGAGGGGGGCAGTGGATGCGGAGGGGGGCAGTGGATGCGGAGGGGGGCAGTGGATGCGATGGGGGGGCAGTGGATGCGGAGGGGGGGGGCAGTGGATGCGGAGAGGGGGCAGTGGATGCGGAGAGGGGGCAGTGAATGCGGAGGGGGGGCAGTGGAAGCAGAGGGGGGGCAGTGGAAGAGGAGGGGGTGCAGTGGATGCGGGGGGGGGGCAGTGGATGGGAGGGGGGGCAGTGGACGCAGAGGATGGGCAGTGGATGCGGAGGGGGGGCAGTGGAAGCAGAGGGGGGGCAGTGGAAGAGGAGGGGGTGCAGTGGATGCGGGGGGGGGCAGTGGATGGGAGGGGGGGCAGTGGATGCGGAGGGGGGCAGTGGATGCAGAGGGGGGGCAGTGGATGCCGAGGGTGGGCAGTGGATGTGGAGGGGGGCAGTAGAGGGGGGGCAGTGGATGCAGAGGGGGGCAGTGGATGCAGAGGGGGGGCAGTGGATGCAGAGGGGGGGCAGTGGATGCAGAGGGGGGGCAGTGGACGTGGAGGCGGGGCAGTGGATGTGGAGGGGGGCTGTGGAGGGGGGGCAGTAGAGGGGGGGCAGTGGAAGAGGAGGGCGGTGCAGTGGAAGCGGAGGGGGGCCAGTGAATGCGGGGGGGGCAGTGGATGGGGGGGCAGTGGATGGGAGGGGGGGCAGTGGATGGGAGGGGGGGCAGTGGATGGGAGGGGGGGTAGTGGATGCGGATGGGGGGCAGTGGATGCGGGGGGGGGGCAGTGGATGCGGAGGGGGGGCAGTGGACACAGAGGAGGGGCAGTGCATGCGGAGGGGGGGCAGTGGATGCGGAGGGGGACAGTGGATGCAGAGCGGGGGCAGTGGATGCAGAGGGTGGGCAGTGGATGTGGAGGGGGGCAGCGGATGTGGAGGGGGGCAGTGTATGTGGAGGGGGGCAGTGTATGTGGAGGGGGGGCAGTAGAGGGGGGGGCAGTGGATGCAGAGGGGGACAGTGGATGCAGAGCGGGGGCAGTGGATGCAGAGGGTGGGCAGTGGATGTGGAGGGGGGGCAGTGTATGTGGAGGGGGGGCAGTAGAGGGGGGGGAAGTGGATGCAGAGGGGGCCAGTGGATGCAGAGGGGGGCAGTAGATGCACAGAGGGGGCAGTAGATGCGGAGGGGGGGCAGTGGATGCGGAGGGGGGGCAGTGGATGCGGAGGGGGGGCAGTGGATGCGGAGGGGGGGCAGTGGAAGCAGAGGGGGGGGCAGTGGAAGAGGAGGGGGGTGCAGTGGATGCGGGGGGGCAGTGGATGGGGGGGCAGTGGATGGGGGGGGCAGTGGATGGGAGGGGGGCAGTGGATGCGGATGGGGCAGTGGACGCAGAGGAGGGGCAGTGGATGCGGAGGGGGGGCAGTGGATGCGGAGGAGGGGGCAGTGGATGCGGAGGGGGGCAGTTGAAGAGGAGGGGAGGCAGTGGAATAGGAGGGGGTGCAGTGGAAGCAAAGGGGGGCCAGTGGATGCGGGGGGGCAGTGGATGTGGAGGGGGGGGGCAGTAGAGGGGGGGGGCAGTGGATGCAGAGGAGGGGGCAGTGGATGCAGAGGGGGGGCAGTGGATGCAGAGGGGGGGCAGTGGATGCAGAGGGGGGGGCAGAGGATGCGGAGGGGGGGGCAGTGGATGTGGAGGGGGGCTGTGGAGGGGGGCTGTGGAGGGGGGGCAGTGGATGCGGAGGGGGGGGCAGTGGATGCGGAGGTGAGGCAGCGGATGCGGAGGGGGGGTAGTGGATGCGGAGGGGGGGTAGTGAATGCGGAGGAGGGGACACTGGATGCGGAGGGGGGGACAGTGGATGCGGAGGGGGGCAGTGGATGCGGGGCAGTGGATGTGGAGGGGGGGCAGTGGATGCGGAGGGGGGCAGTGGATGCGGAGGGGGAACAATGGATGCAGAGAGGGGGACAATGGATGCAGAGGGGGGGGCAGTGGAAGCGGAGGGGAGGGGCAGTGGATGCGGGACAGTGGAAGCGGGGGGGCAGTGGATGCGGAGGGGAGGGGCAGTGGATGCGGGACAGTGGAAGCGGGGGGGCAGTGGATGCGGAGGGGAGGGGCAGTGGAAGCGGAGGGGAGGGGCAGTGGATGCAGGACAGTGGAAGCGGGGGCCAGTGGATGTGGAGGGGGCAGTGGAAGCAGAGGTGGGGGCAGTGGAAGAGGAGGGGGTGCAGTGGAAGCGAAGGGGGGCCAGTGGATGTGAGCGGGGGGGGCAGTGGATGGGAGGGGGGGGCAGTGGATGCGGATGGGGGCAGTGGATGCAGGGCAGTGGGTCAGTGGATGCGGGGGGGGAAGTGGATACGGAGGGGGGGCAGTGGATGCAGAGGGGGGGCAGTGGATGCGGAGGGGGGGCAGCGGATGCGGAGGGGGGCAGCGGATGCGGAGGGGGGCAGCGGATGTGGAGGGGGGGGCAGTGGATGCGGAGGGGGGGGCAGTGGATGCGGAGGGGGGGGCAGTGGATGCGAAGGGGGGCAGTGGATGCGGAGCGGGGGCAGTGGATGCGGAGGGGGGACAGTAGATGCGGGGGGGGGGACAGTAGATGCGGAGGGGGGGGACAGTGGATGCGGAGGGGGGGGACAGTGGATGCGGAGGCGGGGGACAGTGGATGCGGGGGGGGGGGCAGTGGATGCGGAGGGGGGGCAGTGGATGCGGAGGGGGGCAGTGGATGCAGAGGGGGGGCAGTGGATGCAGAGGGGGGCAGTGGATGCGGAGGGGGGTAAGTGGATGCGGAGGGGGGACAGTGGATGCGGAGGGGGGACAGTGGATGCGGAGGGGGGGCAGTGGATGCGGAGGGGGGGCAGTGGATGCGGAGGGGGGGCAGTGGATGCGGAGGGGGGCAGTGCATGCGGAGGGGGGGCAGTGGATGCGGAGGGGGGACAGTAGATGCGGAGGGGGGGGACAGTGGATGCGGAGGGGGGGGACAGTGGATGCGGGGGGCAATGGATAAGGAGGGGGCAGCGGATGCGGAGGGGGGGCAGGGGATGCGGAGGGGGGGGCAGGGGATGCGGAGGGGGGGGCAGGGGATGCGGAGGGGGGGGCAGGGGATGCGGAGGGGGGGGCAGTGGATGCTGAGGGGGAGGCAGCGGATGCGGAGGGGGGGGGGCAGCGGATGCGGAGGGGGGGCAGCGGATGCGGAGGGGGGGCAGAGGATGCGGAGGGGGGGCAGTAGATGCGGAGGGGGGGCAGTAGATGCGGAGGGGGGGGCAATGGAAGCGGAGGGGGGGGGGGGGCAGTGGAAGAGGAGGGGGGGCAGCGGATGCGGAGGGGGGGCAGCGGATGCGGAGGGGGGGCAGTAGATGCGGAGGGGGGGCAGTAGATGCGGAGGGGGGGGGGCAATGGAAGCGGAGGGGGGGGGCAATGGAAGCGGAGGGGGGGGGCAGTGGAAGAGGAGGGGGGTGCAGTGGAAGCGGAGGGGGGCCAGTGGATGCGGGGGGGGCAGTGGATGGGAGGGGGGCAGCAGTGGATGCTGAGGGGGAGCAGTGGATGCGGGGCAGTGGATGCGGAGGTGGGGCAGTGGATGCGGAGGTGGGGCAGTGGATGCGGGGGGGGCAGTGGATAAGGAGGGGGGCAATGGATAAGGAAGGGGCAGCGGATAAGGAGGGGGGCAGTGGATGGGTGGCAGTGGATGCAAAGGGGGTCTGTGGATGCGGAAGGGGGGGCAGTGGATGCGGAGGGGGGACAGTGGATGCGGAGGGGGGGCAGTGGAAGAGGAGGGGGGCAGTGGAAGAGGAGGGGGTGCAGTGGAAGCGGAGGGGGGCCAGTGGATGCGGGGGGGCAGTGGATGGGAGGGGGGGGCTGTGGATGGGATGGGGGGCAGTGGATGCGGATGGGGGGCAGTGGATGCGGAAGTGGGGCAGTGGGTGCGGGGGAGGCAGTGGATGTGGGGGGCAATGGATAAGGAGGGGGGCAGTAGATGCGGAGGGGGGGCAGCGGAGAGGTGGCAGTGGATGCAGAGGGGGGTCTGTGGATGCGGAAGGGGGCAGTGGATGTGGAGGGGGAGGCAGTGGATGTGGAGGGGGAGGCAGTGGATGTGGAGGGGGGGCAGTGGATGTGGAGGGGGGGCAGTGGATGTGGAGGGGGGGCAGTGGATGCGGAGGGGGGCAGTGGATGCGGAGGGGGGCAGTGGATGCGGAGGGGGGCAGTGGATGCGATGGGGGGGCAGTGGATGCGGAGGGGGGCAGTGGATGCGGAGGGGGGCAGTGGATGCGGAGGGGGGCAGTGGATGCGATGGGGGGGCAGTGGATGCGGAGGGGGGGGGCAGTGGATGCGGAGAGGGGGCAGTGGATGCGGAGAGGGGGCAGTGAATGCGGAGGGGGGGCAGTGGAAGCAGAGGGGGGGCAGTGGAAGAGGAGGGGGTGCAGTGGATGCGGGGGGGGGGCAGTGGATGGGAGGGGGGGCAGTGGACGCAGAGGAGGGGCAGTGGATGCGGAGGGGGGGCAGTGGAAGCAGAGGGGGGGCAGTGGAAGAGGAGGGGGTGCAGTGGATGCGGGGGGGGGGCAGTGGATGGGAGGGGGGGCAGTGGATGCGGAGGGGGGCAGTGGATGCAGAGGGGGGGCAGTGGATGCCGAGGGTGGGCAGTGGATGTGGAGGGGGGCAGTAGAGGGGGGGCAGTGGATGCAGAGGGGGGCAGTGGATGCAGAGGGGGGGCAGTGGATGCAGAGGGGGGGCAGTGGATGCAGAGGGGGGGCAGTGGACGTGGAGGCGGGGCAGTGGATGTGGAGGGGGGCTGTGGAGGGGGGGCAGTAGAGGGGGGGAAGTGGAAGAGGAGGGCGGTGCAGTGGAAGCGGAGGGGGGCCAGTGAATGCGGGGGGGGCAGTGGATGGGGGGGCAGTGGATGGGAGGGGGGGCAGTGGATGGGAGGGGGAGCAGTGGATGGGAGGGGGGGTAGTGGATGCGGATGGGGGGCAGTGGATGCGGGGGGGGGGCAGTGGATGCGGAGGGGGGGCAGTGGACACAGAGGAGGGGCAGTGCATGCGGAGGGGGGGCAGTGGATGCGGAGGGGGACAGTGGATGCAGAGCGGGGGCAGTGGATGCAGAGGGTGGGCAGTGGATGTGGAGGGGGGCAGCGGATGTGGAGGGGGGCAGTGTATGTGGAGGGGGGCAGTGGATGTGGAGGGGGGCAGCGGATGTGGAGGGGGGCAGTGTATGTGGAGGGGGGCAGTGTATGTGGAGGGGGGGCAGTAGAGGGGGGGGCAGTGGATGCAGAGGGGGACAGTGGATGCAGAGCGGGGGCAGTGGATGCAGAGGGTGGGCAGTGGATGTGGAGGGGGGGCAGTGTATGTGGAGGGGGGGCAGTAGAGGGGGGGGAAGTGGATGCAGAGGGGGCCAGTGGATGCAGAGGGGGGCAGTAGATGCACAGAGGGGGCAGTAGATGCGGAGGGGGGGCAGTGGATGCGGAGGGGGGGCAGTGGATGCGGAGGGGGGGCAGTGGATGCGGAGGGGGGGCAGTGGAAGCAGAGGGGGGGGCAGTGGAAGAGGAGGGGGGTGCAGTGGATGCGGGGGGGCAGTGGATGGGGGGGCAGTGGATGGGGGGGGCAGTGGATGGGAGGGGGGCAGTGGATGCGGATGGGGCAGTGGACGCAGAGGAGGGGCAGTGGATGCGGAGGAGGGGGCAGTGGATGCGGAGGGGGGCAGTTGAAGAGGAGGGGAGGCAGTGGAATAGGAGGGGGTGCAGTGGAAGCAAAGGGGGGCCAGTGGATGCGGGGGGGCAGTGGATGTGGAGGGGGGGGGCAGTAGAGGGGGGGGCAGTGGATGCAGAGGAGGGGGCAGTGGATGCAGAGGGGGGGCAGTGGATGCAGAGGGGGGGCAGTGGATGCAGAGGGGGGGGCAGAGGATGCGGAGGGGGGGGCAGTGGATGTGGAGGGGGGCTGTGGAGGGGGGCTGTGGAGGGGGGGCAGTGGATGCGGAGGGGGGGGCAGTGGATGCGGAGGTGAGGCAGCGGATGCGGAGGGGGGGTAGTGGATGCGGAGGGGGGGTAGTGAATGCGGAGGAGGGGACACTGGATGCGGAGGGGGGGACAGTGGATGCGGAGGGGGGCAGTGGATGCGGGGCAGTGGATGTGGAGGGGGGGCAGTGGATGCGGAGGGGGGCAGTGGATGCGGAGGGGGAACAATGGATGCAGAGAGGGGGACAATGGATGCAGAGGGGGGGGCAGTGGAAGCGGAGGGGAGGGGCAGTGGATGCGGGACAGTGGAAGCGGGGGGGCAGTGGATGCGGAGGGGAGGGGCAGTGGATGCGGGACAGTGGAAGCGGGGGGGCAGTGGATGCGGAGGGGAGGGGCAGTGGAAGCGGAGGGGAGGGGCAGTGGATGCAGGACAGTGGAAGCGGGGGCCAGTGGATGTGGAGGGGGCAGTGGAAGCAGAGGTGGGGGCAGTGGAAGAGGAGGGGGTGCAGTGGAAGCGAAGGGGGGCCAGTGGATGTGAGCGGGGGGGGCAGTGGATGGGAGGGGGGGGCAGTGGATGCGGATGGGGGCAGTGGATGCAGGGCAGTGGGTCAGTGGATGCGGGGGGGGAAGTGGATACGGAGGGGGGGCAGTGGATGCAGAGGGGGGGCAGTGGATGCGGAGGGGGGGCAGCGGATGCGGAGGGGGTCAGCGGATGCGGAGGGGGGCAGCGGATGTGGAGGGGGGGGCAGTGGATGCGGAGGGGGGGGCAGTGGATGCGAAGGGGGGCAGTGGATGCGGAGCGGGGGCAGTGGATACGGAGGGGGGCAGTGGATGCAGTGGGGGGGCAGTGGATGCAGAGGGGGGGCAGTGCATGCAGAGGGGGGGCAGTGGATGCAGAGGGCGGGCAGTGGATGCAGAGGGGGAGCAGTGGATGCGGAGGGGGGCAGTGGATGTGGAGGGGGGGCAGTGGATGTGGAGGGGGGCAGTGGATGTGGAGGGGGGCTGTGCAGGGGGCAGTAGAGGGGGCAATGGATGCGGAGGGGGGGCAGTGGATGCGGAAGGGGGGCAGTGGATGCGGAGGGGGGCAGTGGATGGGAGGGGGGGGGCAGTGGATGGGAGAGGGGGCACTGGATGCGGGGCAGTGGATGCGGAGATGGGGCTGTGGATGCTGGGGGGGCAATGGATGCGGAGGGGGGGCAGCGGATGCGGAGGGGGGTCTGTGGATGCGGAAAAGGGGGGCAGTGGATGCGGAGTGGGGGCAGTGGATGGGGGGTCAGTGGATGCGGAAAAGGGGGGCTGTGGATGCGGAGGGGGGTCTGTGGATGCGGAAAAGGGGGTCTGTGGATGCGGAGGGGGGGCAGTGGATGTCGAGGGGGGGCAGTGGATGCAGAGGGGGGCAGTGGATGCGGGGGGCAATGGATAAGGAGGGGGGCAATGGATAAGGAGGGGGGCAGTGGATGCGGAGGGGGAGCAGTGGATGCGGAGGGGGGGCAGCGGATGCGGAGGGGGGGCAGTGGAGGCAGAGGGTGGGCAGTGGATGCGGAGGGGGGGCAGTGGACGCAGAGGAGGGGCAGTGGATGTGGAGGGGGGCAGTGAATGCGGAGGGGGGCAGTGGATGCAGAGGGGAGGCAGTGGATGCAGAGGGGGGGCAGTGGATGCAGAGGGGGGGCAGTGGATGCAGAAGGGGGGCAGTGGATGCAGAGGGGGGGCAGTTGATGCAGAGGGGGGGCAGTGGATGCAGAGGGGGGGCAGTGGATGCAAAGGGGGGACAGTGGATGTGGAGGGGGGCTGTGGAGGGGGGGCAGTAGAGGGGGCAGTGGATGCAGAGAGCGGGCAGTGGATGCGGAGGTGGGGCAGTGGATGCGGAGGGGGGGCAGTGGATGTGGAGGGAGGGCAGTGGATGCGGAGGGGGGGCAGTGGATGCGGAAAAGGGGGGCAGTGGAAGAGGAGGGGGTGCAGTGGAAGCAAAGGGGGGCCAGTGGATGCGGGGGGGCAGTGGATGTGGAGGGGGGGGCAGTAGAGGGGGGGGCAGTGGATGCAGAGGGGGGGCAGTGGATGCAGAGGGGGGGGCAGTGGATGCAGAGGGGGGGCAGTGGATGCAGAGAGGGGGCAGTGGATGCAGAGGGGGGGGCAGAGGATGCAGAGGGGGGGCAGTGGATGTGGAGGGGGGCTGTGGAGGGGGGCTGTGGAGGGGGGCTGTGGAGGGGGGGCAGTGGATGAGGAGGGGGGGGCAGTGGATGCGGAGGTGAGGCAGCGGATGCGGAGGGGGGGTAGTGGATGCGGAGGGGGGGTAGTGAATGCGGAGGAGGGGACACTGGATGCGGAGGGGGGGACAGTGGATGCGGAGGGGGGCAGTGGATGCGGGGCAGTGGATGTGGAGGGGGGGCAGTGGATGCGGAGGGGGGCAGTAGATGCGGAGGGGGAACAATGGATGCAGAGAGGGGGACAATGGATGCAGAGGGGGGGGCAGTGGAAGCGGAGGGGAGGGGCAGTGGATGCGGGACAGTGGAAGCGGGGGGGCAGTGGATGCGGAGGGGGGGCAGTGGAAGCGGAGGGGAGGGGCAGTGGATGCAGGACAGTGGAAGCGGGGGCCAGTGGATGTGGAGGGGGCAGTGGAAGCAGAGGGGGGGGCAGTGGAAGAGGAGGGGGTGCAGTGGAAGCGAAGGGGGGCCAGTGGATGTGAGCGGGGGGGGCAGTGGATGGGAGGGGGGGGCAGTGGATGCGGATGGGGGCAGTGGATGCAGGGCAGTGGATGCGGAGGTGGGTCAGTGGATGCGGGGGGGGAAGTGGATACGGAGGGGGGGCAGTGGATGCAGAGGGGGGGCAGTGGATGCGGAGGGGGGGCAGTGGATGCGGAGGGGGGGCAGCGGATGCGGAGGGGGGCAGCGGATGCGGAGGGGGGCAGCGGATGTGGAGGGGGGGGCAGTGGATGCGGAGGGGGGGCAGTGGATGCGAAGGGGGGCAGTGGATGCAGTGGGGGGGCAGTGGATGCAGAGGGGGGCAGTGGATGCAGAGGGGAACAGTGGATGTGGAGGGGGGGACAGTAGAGGGGGTGCAGTAGAGGGGGGCAGTGGATGCAGAGGGGGGGCAGTGCATGCAGAGGGGGGGCAGTGGATGCAGAGGGCGGGCAGTGGATGCGGAGGGGGAGCAGTGGATGTGGAGGGGGGCAGTGGATGTGGAGGGGGGGCAGTGGATGTGGAGGGGGGCTGTGCAGGGGGCAGTAGAGGGGGCAATGGATGCGGAGGGGGGGCAGTGGATGCGGAAGGGGGGCAGTGGATGCGGAGGGGGGCAGTGGATGGGAGGGGGGGGGCAGTGGATGGGAGAGGGGGCACTGGATGCGGGGCAGTGGATGCGGAGATGGGGCTGTGGATGCTGGGGGGGCAATGGATGCGGAGGGGGGGCAGCGGATGCGGAGGGGGGGCTGTGGATGCTGGGGGGTCAGTGGATGCGGAAAAGGGGGGCTGTGGATGCGGAGTGGGGGCTGTGGATGCGGAAAAGGGGGGCAGTGGATGCGGAGTGGGGGCTGTGGATGCTGGGGGGTCAGTGGATGCGGAAAAGGGGGGCTGTGGATGCGGAGTGGGGGCTGTGGATGCGGAAAAGGGGGGCAGTGGATGCGGAGTGGGGGCAGTGGATGCGGGGGGGTCAGTGGATGCGGAAAAGGGGGGCTGTGGATGCTGGGGGGGCAGTGGATGCGGAGGGGGGCAGTGGATGTGGAGGGGGGGCAGTGGATGCGGAGGGGGGGCAGTGGATGCGGAGGGGGGCAGTGGATGTCGAGGGGGGCAGTGGATGCGGGGGGCAATGGATAAGGAGGGGGGCAATGGATAAGGAGGGGGGCAGTGGATGCGGAGGGGGGGCAGTGGATGCGGAGGGGGGGCAGTGGATGCGGAGGGGGGGCAGTGGATGCGGAGGGGGGGCAGTGGAGGCAGAGGGTGGGCAGTGGATGCGGAGGGGGGGCAGTGGACGCAGAGGAGGGGCAGTGGATGTGGAGGGGGGCAGTGAATGCGGAGGGGGGCAGTGGATGCAGAGGGGGGGCAGTGGAGGCAGAGGGAGGGCAGTGGATGCGGAGGGGGGGAAGTGTATGTGGATGGGGGGGCAGTAGAGGGGGGGCAGTGGATGCAGAGGGGGGCAGTGGATGCAAAGGGGGGGCAGTGGAGGCAGAGGGTGGGCAGTGGATGCGGAGGGGGGGGCAGTGGACGCAGAGGAGGGGCAGTGGATGTGGAGGGGGGCTGTGGAGGGGGGGCAGTAGAGGGGGCAGTGGATGCAGAGAGCGGGCAGTGGATGCGGAGGGGGGGCAGTGGATGCGGAGGGGGGGCAGTGGATGTGGAGGGAGGGCAGTGGATGCGGAGGGGGGGCAGCGGATGCGGAGGGGGATCTGTGGATGCGGAAAAGGGGGGCAGTGGATGCGGAGGGGGGCAGTGGATGCAAAGGGGGGGCAGTGGAGGCGGAGGGGGGGCAGTGGAGGCAGAGGGTGGGCAGTGGATGTGGAGGGGGGGCAGTGGACGCAGAGGAGGGGCAGTGGATGCGGAGGGGGGCAGTGGATGCAGAGGGGGGGCAGTGGAAGCGGAGGGGGGGCAGTGGACGCAGAGGGGGGGCAGTGGATGTGGAGGGGGGCAGTGGATGCGGAGGGGGGCAGTGGATGCAGAGGGGGGGCAGTGGAGGCAGAGGGGGGGCAGTGGAGGCAGAGGGTGGGCAGTGGATGCGGAGGGGGGGCAGTGGATGGGGGGGCAGTAGAGGGGGGGCAGTGGATGCAGAGGGGGGCAGTGGATGCAGAGGGGGGGCAGTGGATGCAGAGGGGGGGCAGTGGATGCAGAGGGGGGGCAGTGGATGCAGAAGGGGGGCAGTGGATGCAGAAGGGGGGCAGTGGATGCAGAAGGGGGGCAGTGGATGCAGAGGGGGGGCAGTGGATGCAGAGGGGGGGCAGTGGATGCAAAGGGGGGACAGTGGATGTGGAGGGGGCTGTGGAGGGGGGGCAGTAGAGGGGGCAGTGGATGCAGAGAGCGGGCAGTGGATGCGGAGGTGGGGCAGTGGATGCGGAGGGGGGGCAGTGGATGCGGAGGGGGGGCAGTGGATGTGGAGGGGGGGCAGCGGATGCGGAAAAGGGGGGCAGTGGATGCGGAAAAGGGGGGCAGTGGACGCAGAGGAGGGGCAGTGGATGCGGAAAAGGGGGGCAGTGGATGCGGGGGGCAATGGATAAGGAGGGGGGCAGTGGATGCGGAGGGGGGCAGTGGATGCGGAGGGGGGGCAGCGGATGCGGAGGGGGATCTGTGGATGCGGAAAAGGGGGGCAGTGGATGCGGAAAAGGGGGGCAGTGGATGCAAAGGGGGGCAGTGGAGGCGGAGGGGGGGCAGTGGAGGCGGAGGGGGGGCAGTGGACGCAGAGGAGGGGCAGTGGATGTGGAGGGGGGCTGTGGAGGGGGGGCAGTAGAGGGGGCAGTGGATGCAGAGAGCGGGCAGTGGATGCGGAGGTGGGGCAGTGGATGCGGAGGGGGGGCAGTGGATGTGGAGGGGGGGCAGTGGATGTGGAGGGGGGGCAGCGGATGCGGAAAAGGGGGGCAGTGGATGCGGAAAAGGGGGGCAGTGGACGCAGAGGAGGGGCAGTGGATGCGGAAAAGGGGGGCAGTGGATGCGGGGGGCAATGGATAAGGAGGGGGGCAGTGGATGCGGAGGGGGGCAGTGGATGCGGAGGGGGGGCAGCGGATGCGGAGGGGGATCTGTGGATGCGGAAAAGGGGGGCAGTGGATGCGGAAAAGGGGGGCAGTGGATGCGGAGGGGGGGCAGTGGAGGCAGAGGGTGGGCAGTGGATGCGGAGGGGGGGCAGTGGACGCAGAGGAGGGGCAGTGGATGTGGAGGGGGGCAGTGGATGCGGAGGAGGGCAGTGGATGCAGAGGGGGGGCAGTGGAGGCAGAGGGTGGGCAGTGGATGCGGAGGGGGGGCAGTGTATGTGGATGGGGGGGCAGTAGAGGGGGGGCAGTGGATGCAGAGGGGGGCAGTGGATGCAGAGGGGGGGCAGTGGATGCAGAGGGGGGGCAGTGGATGCAGAAGGGGGGCAGTGGATGCAGAGGGGGGGCAGTGGATGCAGAGAGGGGGCAGTGGATGCAAAGGGGGGACAGTGGATGTGGAGGGGGGCTGTGGAGGGGGGGCAGTAGAGGGGGCAGTGGATGCAGAGAGCGGGCAGTGGATGCGGAGGTGGGGCAGTGGATGCGGAGGGGGGCAGCGGATGCGGAGGGGGGTCTGTGGATGCGGAAAAGGGGGGCAGTGGATGCGGAAAAGGGGGGCAGTGGATGCAGAGGGGGGGCAGTGGATGCAGAGGGGGGGCAGTGGATGCAGAGGGGGGGCAGTGGATGCGGAGGGGGATCTGTGGATGCGGAAAAGGGGGGCAGTGGATGCGGAAAAGGGGGGCAGTGGATGCAAAGGGGGGGCAGTGGAGGCGGAGGGGGGGCAGTGGAGGCAGAGGGTGGGCAGTGGATGCGGAGGGGGGGCAGTGGACGCAGAGGAGGGGCAGTGGATGTGGAGGGGGGCAGTGGATGCAGAGGGGGGGCAGTGGATGCGGAAAAGGGGGGCAGTGGATGCGGGGGGCAATGGATGCGGAGGGGGGCAATGGATGCGGAGGGGGGCAGTGGATGCGGAGGGGGGGCAGTGGATGCGGAGGGGGGGCAGCGGATGCGGAGGGGGGGCAGCGGATGCGGAGGGGGATCTGTGGATGCGGAAAAGGGGGGCAGTGGATGCGGAAAAGGGGGGCAGTGGACGCAGAGGAGGGGCAGTGGATGCGGAGGGGGGCAGTGGAGGCGGAGGGGGGGCAGTGGAGGCGGAGGGGGGGCAGTGGAGGCGGAGGGGGGGCAGTGGAGGCAGAGGGTGGGCAGTGGAAGCGGAGGGGGGGCAGTGGACGCAGAGGAGGGGCAGTGGATGCGGAGGGGGGCAGTGGATGCAGAGGGTGGGCAGTGGATGCGGAGGGGGGGCAGTGGATGCGGAGGGGGGGCAGTGTATGTGGATGGGGGGGCAGTAGAGGGGGGGGCAGTGGATGCAGAGGAGGGCAGTGGATGCAGAGGAGGGCAGTGGATGCAGAGGGGGGGCAGTGGATGCAGAGGGGGGGCAGTGGATGCAAAGGGGGGGCAGTGGATGTGGAGGGGGGCTGTGGAGGGGGGGCAGTGGATGCAGAGAGGGGGCAGTGGATGCGGAGGGGGGGACAGTGGATGCGGAGGGGGGGACAGTGGATGCGGAGGGGGGGACAGTGGATGCGGAGGGGGGGACAGTGGATGCGGAGGGGGGGCAGTGGATGCGTAGTGAGGAGCGGAGGGGGGGCAGTGGATGCGGAGGGGGGCAGTGGATCGGGGGGGGGCAGTGGATGCGGAGGGGGGGCAGTGGATGCGGAGGGGGGGACAGTGGATGCGGAGGGGGGGCAGTGGATGCGGGGGTGGCAGTGGATGCGGAGGGGTGGCAGTGGATGCGGAGGGGGGGGCAGTCAATGGGAGGGGGGCAGTGGATGCGGGGCAGTGGATGCGGAGGTGGGGCAGTGGATGCGATGGGGGGGCAGTGGATGCGGAGGGGGAGCAGTGGATGCAATGGGGGGAGCAGTGGATGCAATGAGGGGAGCAGTGGATGCGGAGGGGGGGGGCAGTGGATGCGGAGGGGGGGGCGTGGATGCGGAGAGGGGGCAGTGGATGCGGAGAGGGGGCAGTGGATGCGGAGAGGGGGCAGTGGATGCGGAGGGGGGGGCAGTGGATGCGGGGGGCGCAGTGGATGGGAGGTGGGGGGGCAGTGGATGCGGATGGGGGGCAGTGGATGCGGGGCACTGGATGCGGGGGGCAGTGGATGCGGGGGGCAGTGGATGCAGGGGGCAGTGGATGCGGGGGGCAATGGATAAGGAGGGGGGCAGCGGATGCGGAGGGGGGGCAGCGGAGGTGTGGCAGTGGATGCGGAGGGAGATCTGTGGATGCGGAAGGGGGGGCAGTGGATGCAGAAGGGGGGGCAGTGGATGCGGAGGGGGGGGGCAGTGGATGCGGAGGGGGCAGTGGATGCGGAGGGGGCAGTGGATGCGGAGGGGGGGCAGTGAATGCGGAGGGGGGGCAGTGGAAGAAGAGGGGGGGCAGTGGAAGAGGAGGGGGGTGCAGTGGAAGCGGAGGGGGGCCAGTGGATGCAGAAGGGGGGGCAGTAGATGGGAGGGGGGGGCAGTGGATGCGGAGGGGGGGGCAGTGCATGCAGGTGGATGTGGAGGGGGGTCAGTGGATGTGGAGTGGGCTGTGGAGGTGGGGGCAGTAGAGAGGGGCTGTGGAGGGGGAACAGTGGATGCGGAGAGGGGGAACAGTGGATGCGGAGAGGGGGCAGTGGATGCGGAGGGGGGGCAGTGGATGCAGAGGGGGGCAGTGGATGCAGAGGGGGGCAGTGGATGCAGAGGGGGGCAGTGGATGCAGAGGGGGGCAGTGGATGCAGAGGGGGGCAGTGGATGCAGAGGGGGGCAGTGGATGCAGAGGGGGGCAGTGGATGCAGAGGGGGGGACAGTGGAAGCGGCGGGCAGTGGATGCGGGACAGTGGAAGCGGGGGGGCAGTGGATGCGGAGGGGGGGGCAGTGGAAGCGGAGGGGCAGTGGATGCGGAGGGGGGGCAGTGGAAGCGGAGGGGAGGGGCAGTGGATGCGGGACAGTGGAAGCGGGGGGCAGTGGCTGCGGAGGGGGGGGCAGTGGAAGCGGAGGGGGGGCAGTGGATGCGGGGGGCAGTGGATGGGAGGGGGAGCAGTGGATGGGAGGGGGGGCAGTGGATGGGAGGGGGGGCAGTGGATGGGAGGGGGGGCAGTGGATGCGGATGGGGGGCAGTGGATGCGGAGGGGGGGGCAGTGGATGCAGAGGGGGGGCAGTGGATGCATAGGGGGCAGTGGATGCGGAGGGGGGGCAGTGGATGTGGACGGGGGGCAGTGGATGTGGAGGGAGGGCAGTAGAGGGGGGGGCAGTAAAGGGGGGGGCAGTGGATGCAGAGGGGGGGGCAGTGGATGCGGCGGGAGGGCAGTGGATGCAGAGGGGAGGCAGTGGATGCAGAGGGGGGCAGTGGATGTGAAGGGGGGCAGTGGATGTGAAGGGGTTGCAGTGGAGGGGGGCAGTAGAGGGGGGGCAGTAGAGGGGGGACAGTGGATGCAGAGGGGGGGCAGTGGATGCGGAGGGGTGGTTGTGGAGGGGGGCAGTGGATGCGGGGGGGCAGTGGATGCGGGGGGGGCAGTGGATGGGAGGAAAGGGGGCAATGGATGGGAGTGGGGGCAGTGGATGGGAGGGGGGGGAAGTCAATGGGAGGGGGGGCAGTGGATGGGAGGGGGGGCAGTGGATGCGGATGGGGGGCAGTGGATGCGGAGGTGGGGCAGTTAATGTGGAGGGGGAGGCAGTGGATTCGGAGGGGTGGCAGTGGATGCGGAGGGGGGGCAGTGGATGCGGAGGGGGGGCAGTGGATGCGGAGGGGGGGCAGTGGATGCAGAGGGGGGGCAGTGGATGCATAGGGGGGCAGTGGATGCGGAGGGGGGGCAGTGGATGTGGAGGGGGGGCAGTGGATGTGGAGGGAGGGCAGTAGAGGGGGGGCAGTGGATGCAGAGGGGGGGGCAGTGGATGCGGAGGGAGGGCAGTAGAGGGGGGGCAGTGGATGCAGAGGGGAGGCAGTGGATGCAGAGGGGAGGCAGTGGATGCAGAGGGGGCAGTGGATGTGAAGGGGGGCAGTGGGTGTGAAGGGGTTGCAGTGGAGAGGGGCAGTAGAGGGGGGGCAGTAGAGGGGGGGCAGTGGATGCAGAGGGGGGGCAGTGGATGTGGAGGGAGGGCAGTAGAGGGGGGGCAGTGGATGCAGAGGGGAGGCAGTGGATGCAGAGGGGAGGCAGTGGATGCAGAGGGGGCAGTGGATGTGAAGGGGGGCAGTGGGTGTGAAGGGGTTGCAGTGGAGAGGGGCAGTAGAGGGGGGGCAGTAGAGGGGGGGCAGTGGATGCAGAGGGGGGGCAGTGGATGCGGAGGGGGGGCAGTGGATGCGGGGGGGGGCAGTGGATGTGGAGGGGGGCAGTGGATGCGGGGGGGGCAGGGGATGCGGGGGGGGGCAGTGGATGGGAGGAAAGGGGGCAATGGATGGGAGGGGGGGCAGTGGATGGGAGGGGGGGGAAGTCAATGGGAGGGGGGGCAGTGGATGGGAGGGGGGGCAGCGGATGCGGATGGGGGGCAGTGGATGCGGGGCAGTGGATGCGGAGGTGGGGCAGTTAATGTGGAGGGGGAGGCAGTGGATTCGGAGGGGGGGCAGTGGATGCGGACGGGGGGCAGTGGATGAGGAGGGGGGCAGTGGATGCAGAGGGGGGGCAGTGGATGCAGAGGGGGGGCAGTGGATGCAGGGGAGGGCAGTCGATGCATAGGGGGGCAGTGGATGCGGAGGGGGGGCAGTGGATGTGGAGGGGGGGCAGTAAAGGGGGGGCAGTGGATGCGGAGGGAGGGCAGTGGATGCAGAGGGGAGGCAGTGGATGCAGAGGGGGGCAGTGGATGTGAAGGGGGGCAGTGGATGTGAAGGGGTTGCAGTGGAGGGGGGGCAGTAGAGGGGGGGCAGTGGATGCGGAGGGGGGGCAGTGGATGCGGAGGGGGGGCAGTGGATGCGGGGGGGGCAGTGGATGGGAGGAAAGGGGGCAATGGATGGGAGGGGGGGCAGTGGATGGGAGGGGGGGGAAGTCAATGGGAGGGGGGGCAGTGGATGGGAGGGGAGGCAGTGGATGCGGATGGGGGGCAGTGGATGCGGGGCAGTGGATGCGGAGGTGGGGCAGTTAATGTGGAGGGGGAGGCAGTGGATTCGGAGGGGGGGCAGTGGATGCGATGGGGGGGCAGTGGATGCGATGGGGGGGCAGTGGATGCGGAGGGGGGAGCAGTGGATGCAATGGGGGGAGCAGTGGATGCAATGAGGGAGGCAGTGGATGCGGAGGGGGGGGCAGTGGATGCGGAGGGGGGGGGCGTGGATGCGGAGAGGGGGCAGTGGATGCGGAGAGGGGGCAGTGGATGCGGAGAGGGGGCAGTGGATGCGGAGGGGGGGGCAGTGGATGCGGGGGGCGCAGTGGATGGGAGGTGGGGGGGCAGTGGATGCGGATGGGGGGCAGTGGATGCGGGGCAGTGGATGCGGGGGGCAGTGGATGCGGGGGGCAGTGGATGCGGGGGGCAGTGGATGCAGGGGGCAGTGGATGCGGGGGGCAATGGATAAGGAGGGGGGCAGCGGATGCGGAGGGGGGGCAGCGGAGGTGTGGCAGTGGATGCGGAGGGAGATCTGTGGATGCGGAAGGGGGGGCAGTGGATGCGGAGGGGGGGGGCAGTGGATGCGGAGGGGGCAGTGGATGCGGAGGGGGCAGTGGATGCGGAGGGGGCAGTGGATGCGGATGGGGCAGTGGATGCGGATGGGGGGCAGTGAATGCGGAGGGGGGGCAGTGGAAGAAGAGGGGGGGCAGTGGAAGAGGAGGGGGGTGCAGTGGAAGCGGAGGGGGGCCAGTGGATGCAGAAGGGGGGGCAGTGGATGCAGAAGGGGGGGCAGTAGATGGGAGGGGGGGGGCAGTGGATGCGGAGGGGGGGGCAGTGCATGCAGGTGGATGTGGAGGGGGAACAAGAGAAAAGTGATGCGTCCAAATTGGTCAAAGTTCCTTAATAATATATGTAAATAATACTGGATAGCAATGGACAGTCCATGAATGATATGGCAATTATCAGGTGCGGGCTAGGAGTCTAGTGGGGTCCACATGACCACCACAGTTGAAACACCATAACAGCCCCCCCTAGTAACCAATATAAAATGAACAGAGGCACTGGTAAACATATGCATATATGTAGGGGCGCTCTGGCCCTGTTACCTTAGTGCTTGCAGGACTTCCAGATATCCAGGGCGTGCAGTTCATCCAGATAGATAGCCAGCAGGAAGATAGGTGAAGATGCGTTGCACTGCCTCAATTTCCAACTCCCAATGAGACCGGAAAAAATACAAAGTGAGCACTCAGCTGAATAACAGGTCAGGTTTATTGCAGGGTGGTGCAGCAGGGGAACAGCAAAGCCACACGAACGCACCTACGCGTTTCGTGCACGAGGCACTTTATCAAGGTGACAAACAAGTATAAAACTGCGTGATTTATACTCACCTGTACTGTGCCTCGCGCTGCCGGGTGTGACGTCATCGTCCCGCGTCGCAACGGGTCGCGGTGACGCGGCGTACACAGCCATTGGCTGGGCCAGTCAGGTGGTATGGTAATGTTATCTGACTGTCTCTTTTTCTCTCTTTTTTTTCCTAAAACAAACTTTATTAACAACAATGTACAATAAGATAAAAAAACAGAGTTAAAAACATATTTCAATACTATAATAGCAGTAGATCAACACAGGCATAGACAGTGGGTATTTGTAGTATGTATGGGGCATTATATTACTCTAATAAATTTACAGCTAAGTGCTATAAATGGCCCCCATTAGGTTCATAATGACCTATGCCTGTGTAGGTGATACTTGATAGTTTGTGGATCGTGGACTGAACATGACCACAATTCAAGTGCAAAATATAGAATAATTATTGTAATCAAATGCATATACATAAGAATATAGTCCTAGCTAATCACTTTAGTGGACAACATAAGATGCTTCTTATATAAGTCACTTATTTGTGAGTTGACCCTAGACTTAGTGATATATTAATATTCAAATATATTCATGGAATATGTGATGGTATCTAACCTACTTGCATATTGAATAGAACAGCATGAACAAAGATTGGGAAAGCAAAACAGGAAGAGAAAAATTAGAACAAATATATATAAGTATTGAGGGTTAATGACAATTTTAATTAATGAATTAGTCTGTGTCCATAATATTATTACTAAAAGAATAAAAAATTAAAAAAGAGTGCATCAGTGCATAAAAAATAATACAAAGTGCATTGTTACATAAAAATACTGAACAGTGATAATGTGGACCTATCTATATGAAAAAACCCAAAATACAAATTGTTTTAATTAGTTTAGAAAATGACTTATATCCCAATCAATGTTCATGCCAAAGGGTTCCCTAGTCCTCAGAGTAAAAATCCAGTAAGATTCCCGTCTATCTAGCATCTTAACTCTATCTCCTCCTCTGGGGGAGGCGGGAATGTGTTCAATGCCTTGTACTGTACAACGATTGGCATTACCATGCGGACAATTAGAGAAATGTTTTGGTACAGGGTGATTTAGATCTTTATTCTTAATCAATCGGAGATGTTCTAGGATTCTAATCTTTAGTTTTCTAGTGGTCCTCCCCACGTACTGGCGTCCACATCCACATTTGAGTAAATATATTATAAACGTGGAGTTGCAGTTAATAAAGCAGGGGACGTTATACGTCAATCTCGTGACTGTAGAGGTGAAAGTTTTACCCTGATTTATTGAAGCACACGCTTTACAATTAGTGCATGTGAACATTCCTTTTGGTAAAGGGGATTTGTTCTCATCTGCTGCAGTGAAGAGACTGGGTGATAGTGTATTAGCTATCGTTTTGGCCCTTTTAAATATAATATTTGGGCCTAGCGACACATACGGTTTCAATACAGAATCAAGTGACAAAACACTCCAATGTTTCTTGAAGATGGCCTTAATGGATTGTGCTTGTTTGCTGAATGGTGTTATGAAAGACGGACTAAGATCAGATCTTGATCTTTTCACGGTTTTATGTCTAAGAAGACTGTTTCTGTCCATCTTCCACACCCCATCAAGCAATCTGTCTAAATCAGATTTTTTGTAGCCTCGCTGTAAAAAGCGAACGTATAACTCTTCTGATTTAATTTTAAACTCATCATCATTAGAACAATTGCGGCGGGTTCTGATGAATTGGCTTTTCGGTATCCCCATGAACGTGGCTTGAGGGTGACAACTATCTGGTCTTAAGAACGTGTTCCGTGAATTCGGCTTACGATAAAGTGTGGTCTGAATGGAGAGTGCAGTATCAATGTATAAACATAAATCTAAATAATAAATGTGCTGATGGTGATAACAAAAAGTGAAAGAGAGATTAAACTCATTGTCATTAAGTGACGAAATAAACTCTAAGAGTGTGGTGATGTCTCCTTCCCAAATAAACAGGAGATCATCTATGTAGCGTCTATAAAATATAATGTGCTCTCTAAATCTATTTTTATCTCCAAAGACATGGAACGACTCCCACCACCCCATAAAGAGGTTGGCGTATGATGGGGCAAAGCTCGTGCCCATAGCCGTTCCACGTCTCTGGAGATAGTGCACCCCGTCAAACAGAAAAAAATTGTGAGTGAGTAAGAAGTGAATAGCATCTAAAAGGAAAGTGACTTGTGCTTGTGCTAAATCAGATTGATTAAGAAAGTGACGTGCTGCTGTCAAGCCATGTTCATGGGAAATGATGGTATATAATGACGTGACGTCTAGCGTCACCCACACCATATTATGATTCCATACAATTTGGTCTAGAGTGGTTAATAAATCACTACTATCCCGAATGTACGAGGGCAATTGTTGGACAAGGGGCTGTAGGAAAAAAATCCACGTACCGTGAAACACCATCTCCCAAAGAATCAATGCTAGAGACAATTGGCCTCCCAGGAGGGGACACCAATGTCTTATGAATCTTCGGGAGATGGTGAAACACGGGCGTGGTGGGCATGGGTTTAAACAGGTAGTCAATATCATTTTCATTTAATACTTTTAACATAGAGCCTTCATCTAGTAGATGTTTGAGATCTCTTTGAAATGTGGGGGTGGGGTCAGAGGGTAGTGCAGCATAGGAAGTCTGATCACCAAGTTGGCGCAAGGCCTCCCTGTGATAGTCATCCCTATGCTGCACCACCACCGCCCCTCCCTTATCAGCTTTTTTTATTACCAGCATTTTATTGGTTTGTAGATCTTTTAATGCCTGTCTTTCATTTACAGATAAATTATCATCATGTTTGTAATCATGTGTATTAGTAAATGAAAATCCTTTCTGTAGGAGTCTAAGGTCTCTCTCTACTAGAGACTCAAATGTAGATAAAAACTTTCCTTTAATAAACGTAGGGAAAAATGTAGATTTTCTCCTCAAACCTGTTTTGTAATTACCCAGGAAATTCTCAGGGTTAAATTCAGGGTCTGAGAATCCCTGAATCTCCTCCATGTCCTGGACCAGACACTGTTCCCTAAATGAATTAATGTTGACATCATTATTTACATAGGAAGAAATACAGTCAGGATCAGATATTGCACTGATATTAACACTTTCCTGATTATTCTTATCATGATAGAATTTTTTAAGAGTACACTTCCTGATAAATTTATTCAAATCTACCACAGTTTGAAAGAGGTTGAAATCAGTGTCAGGAACATATCCTAAGCCCTTGTTCAATAGTGATAGTTCGTCATCTGAGAGTACTACATTGGAGATGTTTATCACACCGCATTCTTGATTTAAAAGTTTTTCTTTCTCTTTGATGGAGCTCCCTTTTGATTTAGTTGTTTTTGTCCCCCGCCTCGTCCTTTTGGGTTTTTTGGAACCTCAGACGTTCTAAGGGACTCAGAGGAGTGTCCTTGTTGGGATCTTTGGTCTGATTCTCTTTCTTTATACTTCCTCTCCCAAAAGGGGCGTTGTTCTTTGGGGGCATCCACATCTGATTGGGAATTATCTTCTTCATGCGTGGTGAAGAAAGAGACTGTTTGTGCCATATTTTCAGTGTCCGCTGTATCAGAGTCTCCACTATAAGCAGTGTTAGAATATCCTCCAGGTTTCAGAATAGATTTTCTGTGTTGACTGGATTTATTGTCTGGTGTTGAATGATAGGGACGTGTATCTTTATTTTTACGTTTATTGGGTGTTGTCCTTTCCCATGTATACACTTGGTGTCGTACGTAATCTAATTTATCCCTCTCGAATTTTTGTTGTTTTTTGTCCATAATGGATTTTTCTATGTCTTTAACACTTTTTTCCAGATTATGATCTAATTCTTTGAAACCTTCCATTCTACAGAACTTGGCCAGGTATGTTTGTAAGTCCTTAATTTATTTTTCAAGAACCAGCTTTTCTTTAGTTTTTAATTTCACAATAAGTTCAATCAATTTGAATGAGCAATCATTTAAGATGCTTTTCCAATCATTTTCAAATTGGGGGCTTACAAACCCAAACGTAGGGGATTTTTTAACTCTCAAACCTCTTGGGATCCTTTTAACAAGCAAGTAGTTTTCAAGTGAGATGAGGTCCCACCAAATCCTGGTATCATTAATCATAAGTTTGCTAAGTTTCTGGAAATGATCTTCCAGATCTGTCAGATCCTCACAGTCCAAAATAGTTTGGCTTTCAAAAACTTTTTTTGCTTTTCTAAGCCTGTGTGTATTATCAAAATACCCAGAGATATAGTTAGTGGGATCATCAGGGTCAACATGTTCAGTCTCTTCGATGTCCATTGTTACAGAAAAAATGGAAAAGAGTATTGAAAAAAACTTTGAATTGATGTCTAATTAACATATGTATCTGTCTTTCTTCTTTGGCAAATAATTAGATACTTTCCATTTATCAACGTGTAACTCCCCTTCTAACACGTGTAGAATTGGGGAAAAAATGCATGCACCACCACTTATGCAATAGCCAATGATAGAATGACCTGTAAAGAGTGTATCACTTAGAATATAATAGAAATCCGTCCAATGAGCAATCACTGCGATATGAACCAGAAACAAGAGAAAAGTGATGCGTCCAAATTGGTCAAAGTTCCTTAATAATATATGTAAATAATACTGGATAGCAATGGACAGTCCATGAATGATATGGCAATTATCAGGTGCGGGCTAGGAGTCTAGTGGGGTCCACATGACCACCACAGTTGAAACACCATAACAGTCCCCCCTAGTAACCAATATAAAATGAACAGAGGCACTGGTAAACATATGCATATATGTAGGGGCGCTCTGGCCCTGTTACCTTAGTGCTTGCAGGACTTCCAGATATCCAGGGCGTGCAGTTCATCCAGATAGATAGCCAGCAGGAAGATAGGTGAAGATGCGTTGCACTGCCTCAATTTCCAACTCCCAATGAGACCGGAAAAAATACAAAGTGAGCACTCAGCTGAATAACAGGTCAGGTTTATTGCAGGGTGGTGCAGCAGGGGAACAGCAAAGCCACACGAACGCACCTACGCGTTTCGTGCACGAGGCACTTTATCAAGGTGACAAACAAGTATAAAACTGCGTGATTTATACTCACCTGTACTGTGCCTCGCGCTGCCGGGTGTGACGTCATCGTCCCGCGTCGCAACGGGTCGCGGTGACGCGGCGTACACAGCCATTGGCTGGGCCAGTCAGGTGGTATGGTAATGTTATCTGACTGTCTCTTTTTCTCTCTTTTTTTTCCTAAAACAAACTTTATTAACAACAATGTACAATAAGATAAAAAAACAGAGTTAAAAACATATTTCAATACTATAATAGCAGTAGATCAACACAGGCATAGACAGTGGGTATTTGTAGTATGTATGGGGCATTATATTACTCTAATAAATTTACAGCTAAGTGCTATAAATGGCCCCCATTAGGTTCATAATGACCTATGCCTGTGTAGGTGATACTTGGTAGTTTGTGGATCGTGGATGCAGAGGGGGGGCAGTGGATGCGGAGGGGGGGCAGTGGATGCGGGGGGGGGCAGTGGATGTGGAGGGGGGCAGTGGATGCGGGGGGGGGCAGGGGATGCGGGGGGGGCAGTGGATGGGAGGAAAGGGGGCAATGGATGGGAGGGGGGGCAGTGGATGGGAGGGGGGGAAGTCAATGGGAGGGGGGGCAGTGGATGGGAGGGGGGCAGCGGATGCGGATGGGGGGCAGTGGATGCGGGGCAGTGGATGCGGAGGTGGGGCAGTTAATGTGGAGGTGGAGGGGGAGGCAGTGGATTCGGAGGGGGGCAGTGGATGCGGAGGGGGGGCAGTGGATGCGGAGGGGGGGCAGTGGATGCGGAGGGGGGCAGTGGATGCAGAGGGGGGCAGTGGATGCAGAGGGGGGGCAGTGGATGCAGGGGAGGGCAGTCGATGCATAGGGGGGCAGTGGATGCGGAGGGGGGGCAGTGGATGTGGAGGGGGGGCAGTAGAGGGGGGCAGTAAAGGGGGGGCAGTGGATGCGGAGGGAGGGCAGTGGATGCAGAGGGGAGGCAGTGGATGCAGAGGGGGGCAGTGGATGTGAAGGGGGGCAGTGGATGCGGGGGGGGCAGTGGATGCGGGGGGGGGCAGTGGATGCGGGGGGGGCAGTGGATGGGAGGAAAGGGGGCAATGGATGGGAGGGGGGGCAGTGGATGGGAGGGGGGGGAAGTCAATGGGAGAGGGGGCAGTGGATGGGAGGGGAGGCAGTGGATGCGGATGGGGGGCAGTGGATGCGGGGCAGTGGATGCAGAGGTGGGGCAGTTAATGTGGAGGGGGAGGCAGTGGATTCGGAGGGGGGCAGTGGATGCGATGGGGGGGCAGTGGATGCGGAGGGGGAGCAGTGGATGCAATGGGGGGAGCAGTGGATGCAATGAGGGAGGCAGTGGATGCGGAGGGAGGCAGTGGATGCGGAGGGGGGGGCAGTGGATGCGGAGGGGGGGGGCGTGGATGCGGAGAGGTGGCAGTGGATGTGGAGAGGGGGCAGTGGATGCGGAGAGGGGGCAGTGGATGCGGAGGGGGGGGCAGTGGATGCGGGGGGCGCAGTGGATGGGAGGGAGGGGGCAGTGGATGCGGATGGGGGCAGTGGATGCGGGGCAGTGGATGCGGGGGGCAGTGGATGCGGGGGGCAATGGATAAGGAGGGGGGCAGCGGATGCGGAGGGGGGGCAGCGGAGGTGTGGCAGTGGATGCGGAGGGAGATCTGTGGATGCGGAAGGAGGGGCAATGGATGCAGAAGGGGGGGCAGTGGATGCGGATGGGGGGGCAGTGGATGCGGAGGGGGCAGTGGATGCGGAAGGGGCAGTGGAGGGGGAAGTGGATGCGGATGGGGCAGTGGATGCGGATGGGGGGCAGTGAATGCGGAGGGGGGGCAGTGGAAGAAGAGGGGGGGGGCAGTGGAAGAGGAGGGGGGTGCAGTGGAAGCGGAGGGGGCCAGTGGATGCAGAAGGGGGGGCAGTGGATGCAGAAGGGGGGCAGTAGATGGGAGGGGGGGCAGTAGATGGGAGGGGGGGCAGTGGATGCGGAGGGGGGGGGCAGTGCATGCAGAGGGGGGGCAGTGGATGCAGAGGGCGGGCAGTGGATGTGGAGGGGGGTCAGTGGATGTGGAGGGGGCTGTGGAGGTGGGGGCAGTAGAGAGGGGCTGTGGAGGGGGGTGCAGTAGAGGGGGGCAGTAGAGGGGGAGCAGTGGATGCGGAGAGGGGGCAGTGGATGCGGTGGGGGGGCAGTGGATGCAGAGGGGGGCAGTGGATGCAGAGGGGGGCAGTGGATGCGGAGGGGGGCAGTGGATGCGGAGTGAAGGCCAGTGGATGCGGAGTGAAGGCCAGTGGATGCGGAGGAGGGGACAGTGGATGCAGAGGGGG